>NC_056743.1:682820366-682865366 GCF_019279795.1 Protopterus annectens
ATGCTTTCTGTTTTTTCCTTTTTGTGAACGGGGTTTAATGTTTGTTTAGCAAATGGTTATCTGTGTTTGTGCTATTTTATTTCAATATCTGTAATCACTGTAGAGACAAATAGAACAGTATGCAAGGTAACTGGTAAGATAACCAAATAATGGAACACTGGAATGGCTGAAGGGGGGCCTGCTGCTGGGGTGGTGGCCTATTGCCCTTCCTAGGACTCTACTTGACCATGATCTGGCTCTGGTATTTCAAGTAGAAAATACATATGCAAAGGTAGCTGCAGTTTAACTACATTACAAGGTATCGTTTTCTTCCTAAGCATTTAAATAATTTAAGGAAATGACTGGAGTGGCTTTCTTAGGGAATGACCCAGTGGGTGTGGCTCAAATAGGGGTGTTTCATGTGTGGTGTGGGTGAGGCTTAAGCCTAGGGCACCATTTGGGCTAAGGCCGGCCCTATGTATGTATGTATGTGTGTGTGTGTGTGTATATACACACACTAAGGCCGGTCCTGTATATATATAATATATATATATTACATATATATATATATATATATATATATATGTACACACACACATATATATATTTATGACAAATGACGGACAAGCCCCTTTTGGAAGTCGTGTTAAAAATCTCAAATGTCTGGAGATTTTAGGACAAAAAATATTTCACAACTTTTAGTTAATTGACGGTTATTGTATAACCGAAATATGAAATCGTATAAGCAACTCTAATGCTACAATAATGAATAAGCTTTTGTTTTGGCGAAAAGAGTTAAGTTCTGACCTTTGCACTGGGTATGTTTTTAAATTTCACCTTGTTACAAAAAAATGCCCCACTTCTGGCTTTTGAAAATGCGGTAAAACTAGTATACATTCGCACTTTATTCCCATCTAAGCGACACTTTCAGAACCCCACGGCAGATTGTATGAACTGGGATTCTTACGCTGACTGCCTAATCATTATCGTGCTATCGACACAGCAGAAACCGTCAGTGATCACGCTGAGCAAGCGACATCATTCATCCTTACTCCTACACTAGTGAATGGGTTGTTGATGTCTAGTTTATGTTGTTGTTTGGTGAAGTTAGGAAGACCGTCAGGAAGCCTACGCCAATTCCCCGTGTCTCAAAACATATTTGTTTTACTACCTTGCTCAGATGCTCACTTTAAATAAATGGAAGCAGACCCACCTTGCTGAATTTGTGTGGCCGTCTCACTAAAATGAAGTGTAGAATACGATTGCATTTTAATTTCGTATCTCTAAATTCAACCTTTTTAAACTTAAAGTTACACTGAAGCCTTCATATTAATATTCATAAAGTATTCCACTACGTCATTAATTGGAAGATGATGGGCGTGGCTTGACCGGGATTTGCAGCTGCGCATCCTTTTTTTAATGTTTAAAATGTAAAGTGCGATTCAACTGATAGTCCCATTGGGTTGCCCATCACGTTGGTTCCGCCAGCACCTGCGCGAAGTATGGTGATGTGACTTTTAAACTAAACCATCGCCTTCAAACCGTGGTCTTAGCCTACGTTTTCGGAGTTAATTACTGTAAATGAATACTGTTACAATAAGTCATTTCCTCCTAGTAATCCGCACAACAAGCAGTCTTAAAAAAATAGGAGGGGAGGAAACAACACTGTCCCGAGTTGCTTTGCGAATTATTCACATTATGCAGAGTTTCCCGCGATACTTTGAGAATCCATGCTGTCCTAGTTCTAATTAACTGGGGTATATTTTGTTTTGGAATATTTCATTAAAGCAAGGCACATACTTTGGTGTTTTTCTGTAAAGAAAGGGCTGTTTTCTGCTTGTTAATTATGGTGAGCCTTTGAATTTCTTAACCTTACTGGCTACTTATTTAAGTTTTGAAACAAATTATATGTATGAACTTTTAAAAATATTTAGGTCCCACCTTTTCATAGTTCATGACAGGAGATGGTGGTTTGCTTGAAGAGTAGGTCAGTAGACGAGTAAATGGAGAATTTGGAATATGTAGGCCATCTTGAAGCCTTTTGTTTTCTCAGTTGTATGAACATCTCCGCTGTTTCAGGCTGTGTGGTTTAAGATGATAACTTGGTACCGAAGCTGGCATAGGCGGTCTTTCAGGCAGTATAGATGAGCTATCACTTAACGGGCATTCTATTGTGGGCATACGAGCCGCTGCTAGAAAGCGTTGTGGGTACTGTTGAAAGCATATACTGCTTCACAATTCTTTTAAGTCGAGCCAGCATAAAGGGTCAGAATCTTTTAGTTGGTGGAACTGATTTGTAATACATGTTGCTTAAAGTTGTATGATTGGTTATTTGTACAGCTATACATTAGATTTGAAACAGCTGGAGTTGGTATGGGATTTTTCTTTAAAACATTAATATCCTGAAACATTGACAGAGTAAGAGAATTGTACTTGGGATGTATTTTCTGAGGTAAGTCTAGAACTAATTATTGTCATTATTTAAGTGTAATTCACTGTAATTCACTGTCCTTTCTCCAAAGTCACCAGTTGTAGGGATTAAGAGGGACAAAGCTAAAATCGGAGTCAAAACAGGGATTTCCCTGAATGTTGGAAGATATGCATGAAACATTTTTGTAGAAACTTCAAGTTAAGAACTTGCTGAGGAGATTGTTTGTATAATTCTGGATTCAAGTCGCATAGTCATGGTGCATTTTAAAATAACGTAACCAATTTAGCTGTTTTTTTTCTCTCTCAAAATGTAGAAACGTAAATAATGGGACCAAAGCTGTTGTGGAGGAACTGTTTCTGGCATTCATTAATCATTGTTCCCGTTGTTATAGCATGCAAACATATACCCCTTTACTGAAAGTAACCAACACCATTCAGATGCTTTACCTTAAGACTTTATCATTACTCGTGAATCTGAAATGCGCTGCTGTTGTCTTTTGGCTTTTCCTGGTTAGAGGTCACCACAGCGGACCTCCGGTCTGCTAATGATTGGCAGTAGGTTTTCACGAACGCCGAGGTGGCAGCTCGACGTTCAACCTTCAGCAAAGGCACGCCCATTTACGCATGTCTTTCGAATGCCCACCAAACCACGGGGAGGACATGCAGACTCCTCATAGAAGGCACTCCCCGCACTCCAGCCGAGAATCGAACGGGAGAACTTTTTGCTGTGAGGCAACAATGCTACCGCTGCACCACCATGGATTATCTTAAATGTACTCATACCCGAAAACACGGTCCCTAACTTCTAATTCTAAACCACCAGTTCTGCTTCTCCTCCTAATACCTACAACACCAATCCCAGAACTTACTCTTAACATTAACCCAAATTCTGCAACTCTGCTCCCAATCCTAAAAGTCTAACCCAAACTTAAAAAAAAAAAAAAAACAGCTGCAGTAAAGCAGCTTGCCTAGCTACAAAAGACATGTGCACGCTGCATATACCTCAGAAGTTGCATCTCACTGTTCTTTTTATTGGTGTGATTGGTTATGCTAATTCTGACAGTCCCTAGCTGCATGCCAAACTAACTGTGGACATTGTTTGTCCCAAGGCCAGAGGTGTATAGCAGTTGAAGCACAGTTTGGGTATGCTTTTTTTCCCCTTGTATTTGCCTCCCTTAGGTTGTAATCTCATGCCCCTTACTGCTTCTAAGGTTTGTAGGTTTTCTTCTTGTATCCACGGGAATGGGGGTGGTTGTATTGCAGCAGTACTTTGTCTTTGAACCTTCGCTCCTGAAGCTAAGCCACTTGTGTGCCACTTTAACATAAGTTCATGTGTACCTTGCTTTGATTCACACACTTATGTAACGTAACTTATTTTGTATGTTTTCTTTAATTGCTTTACAAATTATACAATGTACACACCATAACTATGCATTTTTTGTATTTTGTCAAGATAGTATTTAACTTTCTTTTCCTAAAAAGATACACTGAGGTATTAACAAAAGTGAAGCAAAAGGTGGATTCTGATGCAGCGATAACAGATTACTACTGCTCATTAGAATAATGCTTGCAGTGGTATGAAATGTTCACGATTTTAGGTGTACCATGCCACCTAAACCCAGAAGCTGAAGTCCAAAATGTTAGCCCATGCTTGTAAATCCCAGAGACTGCACATATCAATGATTGTGCATCTTTAGTTTTAAATTGCGGGAGGTGTGTATATGTGTATTACTACAAGAGGAAGTGGTTGCAAGCAGCTGATCTGATCATTGGAGTTTGCTTCAGCTACTTTGGAAGTATTTATTTTCCTTTTTTTTCCTTGGGTACTGCTTAACTGCTGCAGAAACAGTATATGTGGAATGTTCTACAACTAGTACTTGTGAAATAAGTCTTCTGCATATGACTCTAGTAAACTGGTGACATGGCACAACTATACAGTTTTGCTTGTAGTTGAAGCACTCTGCTTGTTGCATACCATAGAGATAATGCGCCACAGAAGAGTTTATTTGCTGTCAGGATGTATAATGACCGTGCATTTCTCATGAGTTTTACAGCACTGCATGAGGAGGAGGTGGATGGGAAAAAACTGCTGTGTACAGCACTCCACATATTGCTTTAACGTAATTGTTACTGTTCTGTGTTTGCCTCCAAGAAACACACACTTTGCTTAATGAGTTGTTTTATTGGTAGATAATTTAATTGTCTAGATTTGTTAATTGTTTTACATTGACTTTTTACCTAGTAAGTTCGACTGCAGTACAAAAGTAGTGGTTTATTTGAGCCAGTGCATCTCTTGTGATGCATTTTATATCGGCAAGACAGAATGTCAGTTAATCAAATTTATGAACACTGCCTTGATATTAAGAAGGGTAATCATAATAACACCTTGTGTAAACACTATAAAGTATGCAACAACTTTAAGAAAAATTTTTCATTTTGGAAAAAGTTGAAGTTTCTGAACAAGCTAGACTGTGGAAGGAATACTTGAGCAAACATGAACTTACTTGGCAGTTTCATTTGGATGCTTGTACTTTCCTTGGCATTAATGATTTAAAGTAGGCACAACAGGACAATAAAGTATAATCAGCATTTAATTTCTTAACTTTTTGTTACATTTCATTGTTTTATTTACATAAATACTTACAAGTACTTTTAAAAAGGTAAGCTTGATTTTACGAGTTTAGATTTTTCCACTGAATTGTTTTCTAACACTCTGGGTGGAACACGTTATTTAAACAATTGTATCCATGGATTGAACATTTTTTTAAAAAGTCTTGTTTAGGGTGAAAGAACTGACCTGCTACATTGTTTTTGTTGTATGATTAAAATAAGGAGTTCCTGTGTATTTTCATCAAATTCAGAGGTGGTTTGGTTAGATTCCACATTACTGGCATCTCTTGGTTGTTCATTGGCTTGGTTACTAGCACACAAATATAATTCCAAAGCCAACCATTTTCTGTTAGGTTTTTTTCTACACTCTTGTGGCAGAAATGTGTGCTGATCTAAGTCTGGGATTGCTGGCGGAAGACTTATTGTTTGCTTTTTCTGATTGGTAGTTAGTTTAAAACCTGTTTTCTTTTTGCCTGTATATAAGCCTTGTGTTTATGCAAAGCTCATCTCCATGCAGTGGTGGTTAACAGTGCCCTGTATAGACGCAAACTCCTTGAATATAATTTCTCTAGAATGACTCTCTGAAACCATATGCAGCCTCCTGTTGCTCTAGGAGCAAGTAAGTTGCGTGCTGAGTAGCACTGCTGTGTTGGTTAATCTTAGATTACACAAACTATCCCACTCATAGTCTGTGTACTAGCACAGTCCAGTCTAACCCTTTCCATGATAAAACCCACACAAGAACCTGTATACTGAAAGGCATAATAATGTGGCAGGACTGTTGCAGTGTAGATTGTGCAAACATTATGGTACTGAAGTGGCTGAAAAACACTGGAAACATGAGTCGCAAAGCATCGTAAAAAATTGTCTACATCACACGGGATCACCCATTACCAACAGTTCCAAAAATAGATACGAGGGAACTGGATCTAGTGGTCCATGAAAAGAAGACAACAGTAGCATTGATCACTGAAATTGCCACACCGAGTCACTAGTGTCTTGCGTACAGAGAGGCACAAAGTAAAAAAATATCAGGATTTGCAAGCAGAAAGAAGAGCAGTGTGGTAGGAAGGTACCCAGACAGTTCCACTGGTAGTTGGAGCAACGGGTTTTATAAAAAGAATTTACACTTATATTTAGATATGTTATTATGGATGTTGCGTAGAGCACTTTTGGCTGACATCAAAGATTCATACAATACTAATTTCATGAAATTTTATCATACTTTGACTTGGGGATGGGGTCCGTTCCCGTCATGGTATTAGAAACCCAAAAGATTTAGAGAAATTGAGAGAACCTGATGTCTTGGATGGGCTGTTTCCTACCATCTCTGCAGCCATCTTGATGGACGTGCATCCTGAGGCAATGTAGCAATTGTCTAATCTTTGCAGACAATCACATAATCCTGAAACAAAGAAATGCTTTATATGAGAGAGGTAGTTGTACTATGAAAATGGAGGCAAGACTCACAGACAAATCAAATGCCAAACAGGTTATCAGCACACACCCATCATTTCCAACACTAAATAAAGAATTTGACACACAAGCTCACATAGTACTCATTAGTAACTTACCGAAAAGTCAGAGACCTCCCAAATGCTGCCGTCAGAAATGACATATGCACAACAGTAACCACAACACATAATAAACATCCAAAATAAAGCACCTAGGAACCAGCAGAATGAAGCCACCAACACAGCGTAGAAAGGAGCAAAAAATCCTTTTTATTTAACGGTGCAAAGACACCACGTGTTCATCCTAGTTCATCCAGGACTTCATCAGAAATAAGAAGTATAAGGCAACAAAGAAAAACAGACTATGGTGTAGGTAAACCAATCCTCCAAAAAATAAATCCTACAGTAGCACAGTCCAAGGAGGCAGCGGAACACAGCAGTAAAATTCAATAATTTAATCCCAGAACAAACGGCGCTTTCGCAGCAGCAGCTGCTTCATCAGAGAAAGATCCAAACTGTAGTACTTTTAAACAGAGCAGCCAATTAGCATGCAAAAACAATTAGAAATTAACAAGAGCCCTTAAAGCCACACCAAAAAATGCAGCTTAAAGCTCATTGTATAAATAATTTTGAAGGAAAGAAAAGGAAGGTTTAGTCCAATTTTGGGGAAGCCAGAGCTGAACATCCATCGAGAAGCAAACAATGATACTGTCCAAACTGGATGGAATGGTAACTTTATATTGAATTTTAGTAGTAATGCTTGTTGCATTAGGGATATAATTTCACAAAATTGGGAGAGATTTGCAAGATATTCAGATTTGGACCCACTATTTAAAAACCCGCTTAGGTTCACCTATAGAAAGGGTAGGAATATAAAAGAAATGTTGGAAAAGTACAAGGTGAATAATTCTAGATCCAAGAAGGGTACATATAAATGTGGCTTTTGTGCACAATGGACGCAATATTCTAGAGGGGGATTCTGTGGATTTGATCGGTAGAAAAACAAAACTGGTAACCAATTTTTGTTGTAATTGTAACAATTATGGAATTATATACGTCGCTATATGCAAGATCTGCGGTTCTTTCTACAGGAAACTCAAGCGACATATATATGAACACATGAATGACCTCAGAAATGTGATATAAACAATGCCTTGTACAAGCACAGCAAAGAATGCACAGAAGCTGTTTTTGGGTTCTTTGTAATAGAAAAGGGTTGAAACAACCCACGGGGGGGGGGGGGACCATGGGAGACCACCATTGAGTTTAAAGAACTTCTCTGGCAATTAAGACTAGAAGCGAACAAGCCACCAGAACTTAACGAACATGTTTCACTGGTACCAGTTCTCAAATTAAGATCTGCCAAGCTCTAAGAATAGGCTAAGGGTATGCTTTACAGAACCAGTTTTATACAATTAATTTTTTTATAACTAATTTTATACATAACAAATACATTGAGCTACATGAAATGTTTTACCTTGTTAGGTTATTATTTAGGACACCCCTATTTCATTATGTACACATGCATTTTAGGTTTTATTCAACATGGGGGGGGCACATTTTGTTTTATCTTTATGTATAGGCATTTGTTTACTGTGGATGTATATGCAACTGTTCTGAATTATATTTATTACATGACTATATATTTTTACTGCGATGGTGGTGCTGCGGTAGCGTTGTCGCCTCAGTTAGACGTTGCCCGTTTGATTCTCAGAGCGTCTTCTGTGTGGTGACATGCGTGAATGGGCGTTCCTTCGTTGAAGGTTGTGCGTTAGGCCCGGCAAGCCAGCACGTAAAATTCTACTGCCAATCATTAGCGGACCAGAGTTCCGCTGTGGCGACCCCTAACCGGGAAAAGCCGAAAGAAACAAACATGACTATATATTTTTACACTAATGTTGAGGGATGTATTGATCAGAATGTATTAGTACTGTATTTATTGAACTAATGTTATAGAAATTTCAGCATGAGTGTTTTACTATAGCTTTAAATTTTTGTCATTTTATTTAATTGGGACTAATTACCACTACCAGGTAATTAGGAAGGAGGTATATAAGGAGGGACTGCAATGTACTTATTTCTGATGAAGTCCTGATTTCTGATGAAGTCCTGGATGCACTAGGACGACAACGTGGTGTCTTTGCAACGTTAAATAAAACAGATTTTTTTTCTCCTTTCTACGCTGTGTTGGTGGCTTCGTTCTGCTCGTTCCTAGGTGCTTTATTTTGGATGTTTATTGGTTGTGGTTAAAACAGTATTCTCTTTCACAATACATAATAGACACACCAGTGTTTCAACAACAAACAAGCTTGTAAGGAAAAACATTACCAGACCTAACACAATGGCCATTGAAGACTCCAAAAGTGAGCCACATGGATGTCCCCCTCACGAGGCTGGGTAAAGTTACTTGCCAGGTGCCATGATTTGTCAGATCTCACAGGCATTAACTCACTCAGCCAGAAGTGCCAACATGACTGTCGTAAGTCAATGTTTGTGTGAATGACCTGAGACATACCTCCCTGGATTATATGAAGAGAGACATGATTGAGCTCTCAGATTGTCACAAGTAGGTATGAGCCTAGCCTGGAGCAGCATTCTACCTTCAAGGGTGATGCCACAATACAAACCGAAATGATTAACTGTAATGGTTGGCTTAATTTTTGGTGTCAGTCCAAGGGGATTCAATACTTGTTAGTCTGGGAGGACTTGATTAACAGGCCATGCTGATTTGGAAGAGATGGTCTGCATCTGTCTGTCTCCTGTAGGCTTTTGGATAATGGCAAAGGCGTTGGCCATCCCTGTGCTTCCCTCTTTTAGCATAGTCAAAGTAACCAACCTCCCAGTGTAACAAAATCTTCTCTTGGTATGCTGAAGGTACTGCTGCTTAATGCTAGGTGTCTAAAGAAGGAACTGCACTCCCTAAAAGCACTCCTCACTTTAGAAAATGCTAGCTTCTGTGCAGTCACAGAGACATGGTTCAAAGCCACGGAAAAAGCACCCAGCCATGCAGGGTTACAAGTCCTTCCATATATTCAGACCACCAATTGAGCAAGAAAGAACCAAAAGAAGAGGTGTATCCATCTTGAAGTGCACCTTAAGACTGATCAAAAAGTAAGACTGTATTGAACTACTCCATGACCAGCTAGCTATAGGCAAAATCGCCTGCCACATCAGTGCTAGCTATAGGTCCACCACTGTAAAGCAAGAAAAGCATGCCTCATATCTGGACTTGTCACTCACCATGCAGTCCAATACTTTAACTCTCGTACCATTGACTGGGGAACATAAATGACCCCTAACATATAGACTCTTTTAAGTGTTTCTTGGACTTTGTCAGTGCAAATGCTGTGGAACCGCTGGTCAACACAACCACTAGGGACTCAAAATATCCTGGACATAGTACTCAATAATATGGGGGAGCATTGCATCCCCCCACCGTGTAATGTCATCATTGGTAAGACTGAACCTCAAAAATGGTCTATTTTTGAAATAAATGTAAGGTCAGATACCCCATGAAGCTCAAAAACTGTAATTTGTCTTGAAGAAATTATTTTTCCTACTAAGCAATGGCATTAGAAATTTCCAAGCTTCCCAGAACCTATAAGAGAGAGAATCCTGTGCACAGGTTGCAGCAATGCTTTCTATAGCCACTTAAGCAGTTGTATAGAATACGTAGTACTGGATCGAATTAAACACAGGTCTTGCTGGAAAAACAAGCCACCCTGGTGGACTCCTGGTTTAAACAGACTGTATAACAAAAGAAAGAAACTAATGTCCAAAAACAAGCACGAACAGGCTCGGTAGATGAAATCTGTCGCTAGTCTAAACAAACAAATTGGAGGTCTGGTCAAATCCTCAAAAGCAAATTCTGAAGCAAAAATATCCTCCCTAGCCAAGGAAAATCAGAAAGCATTTGACTACATCTGAAATCTTAAGGGGCATACACAGCTGTGCTCGGAGCTGAATGTGGGTGGTGTGATATCCCTCCTCCTGGGCCAGTAATCAAGGAGCCTCCATCACCATGGGCACCGGTGAGGGATGTTCACTTGGAACAAAAATAGATGCACACAGTATTTCCAGATGCAGCTGTCTGTACCAAGCACAATTCCTCTTAAGAGCACACACGGAACACACTCCTGTCCCGGGGCTGAAATTCCCCCTCTCACCAGGCTCCAGACCCCACACTGGCCACAGCTGTAGAGTTGGGTCCTCAGCAGAGTACTCCAAGCCAAGTTCATTCTCTGTCTCTGTCTCTCATTCTCTCTCTCTCTCTCTCTCGTTCTCTCTCTCTCTCTCTCCAGTGTTCTGTGTCCCTATTCCAAGTAGCTGACACGCACTCTTTGAGATTTGATTTTCAGACACACAGCTGGGAAAGGCTTGCACATATTTACCAGCTATGCCCTTGTGCCCAGACTATAAGGTAGATTCTGCTGCCAGAACACTCCAAAGCCAGCTGTTGCAAGGGTATCCAATTTTATACGGAGCAAAATGTATACTAATACAAATGGTCGTGTTTGACCAATGTAGCTAGGCTTTTAGAAGCGGCTACAGTCTCACTAAATAATAAAAAAAAAGTATTCTCAATGGTTAAAATATTCTCTAAAAGACCAGCTGCAATGAAAAGTTGAAATGTATTTAATAATAAAGTAAACATAATACCAAATATCTGTTTACAGTAAACACCAAAGTTTCAGTCTCATATTAAAAATAATACGGATGGAAAGATTCACGCAGATGCAGAAAAACAATACTTAACTAATCTCACTATATTTTCCTGACTGATTTAAAGAATTGCTGTTCCCTAGTTCACTTACTACAGCAAGGCAAGATGATGAGGGTGTGTGGTTTTCCTTGTCAGGTTTCACAAACAGACTGCTCTGAGACCTCTGTCTCGTCTAGTATTAAAACTTTATTTCAGTGCTTGATTACTGAATGACATCACATACATCTGGTTGGCCGCTGTGGTGCAGCGGATAGCGTTGTTGCCTTAGAGCAAGATCCTCTATGGTTCGATTTTCGGCTGGAGCAACTTCGAGTCAGCATGTCCTCCCCATGGTTAAGTGACGTTTAAAGAAATGCAGCTAGGTGCGTGCGTGAATGGGTGTGCCTTCTTTGAAGGTTGGGCACTGGGCTGGCAACTCAGCACCATAAATATCCACCGCCAATCATAAGCAGACCGGTGATCTGCTGTGGTGACCCATAACTGGGAAAAGCCGAAAGACGATCACATACATCTGGTCACTTGACTTCTGGTTCCCACACTACCGCCTTTACTAGCAAATGAACTAGAATCTAGCATATATGTGTTATAATACATACACGTAGAGCTTTTGCTAAGATGTGTTATAGCATCAATCAGAACTGTAAGACACGATCTTTATGGCCTAAACCAGGTAATTTAATTTCAGACTATTTTTCAAAGTTAGGTGGATTGAGATTAACCTCTTCTCTTCCAGTATCCTCTGTTACAGTATATTCATTTCAGCGGTTACAGTACAGTCTGACATACAGGTGTATTTCTTTTCTGTCCAGCAGGAGCCACTGTTGCTACATTTTTAACACAAGCTGCTTTACAAATACATTTTCAACACAAGTATCTGTGCAAATCAGTTTGATATACAAAATGCATATAATTCTTTACAAATCTCCAGCCAGCTATGTTGGCATCAACTGCCTTACTTCTCCTGGCATAGGCACCACCAGTACTCAGCTAGAGGAAATAGCTAACCTGCTGGTTGACGGATTTGGATCAGACTTTACCCGCTATCCTTGCCAGTCCACCAAAGTATACCTGCCAACATTCCTCAGCCTGTTCCCTTGAGAGTAGGTTATCTCTCTGCTCTTAGGCCAAAACCACAGCATCAGTGGATCCAGGCAGCATTCCAAATTTCTTTTAAGTGACTTAAAACATGACCTAGCAGAGACCCACTTTGATCCCTGTTTGACCACAGCCTCCAGACTGGCTATGTTCTGGTAGAATGGAGAACAGCAACAGTCATCCATCTGCACAAGGGTGGGGGAGCCATACACCAGCCCAGGTAATTATAGACCCATAAGCTTGACTAGCCTCATCTGTAAGGCCATAGAAAGTATCATCATGGACTTTATCAAAAAGGACATGGGTAATCTCTAGACTCTGGACCCAACCCGTTTGGATTTATTAAGGGTAGATCATATCTGTTAAATCTGGTTGACTTCTTTGAGAGTCACCAAGACCATGGGTGAGGGAAAGACTATACATACTGCCTAGAAAAAACAACTTTGGTCCAAAGATGAAAGCAGCAACAAAGAAAGTCCACCAAAAACAGTTTATTGTATCTCTGACGTCTCGGCCACAGCCTTCAAGGAGTACTGTATACAATACTGCCTATCCTGACCTGGCCAAGGAATTTGACAATTCCCATCTCAAGTATTGTAGAAAAACTCAACTGGCCATAATCCCTTACGTCACCAAATGGGTAAGCGATGGCTCCCGACAATACACACACTGTCAAAGTAGGTGAATTTACCTCTAGCAAGAGGCCAGTCACCAGCAGCGTACCACAGGGTTCTGTACTAGGCCCTTTCCTGTTCGGTATTTATTTCTCAGAATTCAAGGCAAATGCAGGTGACCTTTGGCTTACTAAGTTTGTAGATGACTGCAAACTGGGGCAGTCACTGAATGATACTGATGTACTGCAGAAAGGATTAATGCAGACATATTATTGATGCCAGAGCCATAGACTGAAACTAAATCTGTGCTAGAGCCATAGACTGAAACAAAATGCAAAAAAAAAGAAAGTAATTACTCCTTTTGGGGAAAGCAAATACCCCAGCTAATTGCAATATAGACAGCACCACCCCTAAGAGTAGGCCCAATGGTGCATGATTTGGGTTCTCGGGTTGATAGTAATCTGAACTTTTGACCACCATGTGTCTGCAGTGGTGAGAAAGTCCTGTGTGGCACAACTTATAAGTAAGGGCATGGCATCCAGATCAAAGGACGTAATAATTCCAGTAATTGAGTGCAGTGCACCCTTTTGCTTGCACCTCACCAGATACCTGCAACAGCTGGAGTGACCTCAAAGGTTTCTTACTAGGAAGATATGGGGTATAAAAAACACAAATCCTACACAGAAAGATCAAATGCCTTATCACTGTATTCTGTCCCCTACAGATTACTAAGGGGCGAGGTGTGTCTAACCTACAGGTTAGTCTCTGATCCGGCCCTGATAGAAATGTTACACGTTTGTAAATCAAGCTGCACAAGGGTTAGTCGTTCTAGAGATCTTAACCTAGCCTCTGACATGAATAAATCATGTTTGAGAGAAAGAAGTCTCTAAGACAACACCTTCTCTGGAATAAGCTTCCCATTCACATGAAGCAAAGGCCTTCCCTTACCCTTTTCAAGCGCAATCTAGATCAATAGATGGGTAATATTAAATTTTACTGCTGGGGTGGTGCCCATGTCTCTCATGAGAGAGAGAGAGAGAGAGTCTGTGTTGGATACCATAGCATAGGCTTATACCTTTGAGCTCCATTTACCTAGCTATTGAAGACTGGAAAACTGGTTAAATATGGCTATGCTTGTAAGAGTCCTTTGGCCATTAGCCTAGTAATCTCCTATGAATAATAAATAACAATGGAATGTTTAACAAATGTACCCATTTAATAATAGCTGCTAAAAGGCAACTGAAGATACATACCATTGTTTACGTTTTGTATTCTTTTCCAGGCAGTATTCTGCTAGTTCTGCTTTTAGTTTTACTATTCAAAATCATGTTTTGAAATTTTACATGGCATTGTGCCAAGGATAGTGAGTAATGCGTAGGGGCTGGGGTAGCCCGTGAAAATGTTTATCTGGGCTGATTTCTGCCAGTATAATTTTTAGATCCCCACTGACTTATTACAGTAAGTATATAACTATTTCTTCCCTTCATTTCATTTGAACTGGGTGTGTTTGGATGTATTAGCTGTCTTGGAGTTTTATCTTGAAAAGCCTAATTTCTTGTGGACATCTGTTATGCCAGATGTGTTCCTTGGTAGCAGGCCTTGTGTGTTATCACCCTTCCCTCAGAACGAGTGAGTGTTAACTGAGGATATTTCCTCTTCTCAGGCCAAGATAATTGACCAGTTTTCAGCTGCAGGTTTATATAACCAAGAAAACGGGCATAACAGTAGTGGTGGAGTTGCTTTATGTATTAGCAGTATTATGAAATAATGAAGGGGAAGAATATTTTGGTTGATGTCTGAGATGTAATGAAGAGAGAACTGCCCAAAGATATTGTTACAGTACTGGGGAAAAGATTATGGTGTCTTGTAATACTTAGTACAGTGGTAAGCAATGTTGACTTCTTTAGACCTTTCACTTGCAGGCTCCCCAGCACTTTTGGCCTTTGAGAGAGTGAGCACTGTGCTGTAACTGTTTTGTGGTGCAGTTATGGAGAGGTGTAACTGTGTAGCCTTGTTGAATTTTAAGCAGTTCATTCTGTTTTGTGTTCATTCCATTAGGATTGGGTATGACTGATTTTCTGTGATTTCTGTAGCTGGACTTACTAGATTGACTGTGTCCTTCATTTCTGTGGTAATTCCAAGATGGATTATTTCTAACTGGGTTTCCCCTGCTTTGTGGTTGAGGGTGGAAAAAGATGTACTCCTAATAGACCATATTTAGGACAAGCACCTGCTAATTTGTTAGTAAGTCTAAGAGTAAGTGAAATGTTGCTTGGGCAAGTCTCATGGATATTAAACAAGGTGTAGGAGTTGCCCTGAAGGATGACTGCTACTGGGCCAAAGTAGTGTGTATCATTTAGGCCAGCAGCAGGCCAAGATCTTTCTCTCCTAAATTGCATCATAAACATACTGAGACTTTAAGCCAAGATAGTGTTCTTTTTCCATTCCGGTAACTTGTTTGACCATTTAGCTTTTTATATAAGAACTATGGCACATCTTATTTGATGACAAAAAAAAAAAAAAAACTCTCTCCCATAAATTTAACTTGGATTTCAAATATGTCCAATTCAGTCATTTTACTGTTAATGCTTTTGTTTGTTTGTGTCGGTGGTGTAATCTGGGAACAAGAAGGAAATTTGGGAGTGCTGTTACATTTGAAGTTAGGATTGCTGAAAGTTGTCCTGTCAGGCCTTCATACAAAGCTTGAGGCTTAAAATGATACAATGACAAGAGGAAAGATCCGAGATTTCCATTGTGGGATTTATTTCTCATGATCGCTCTAGGGATTATTTTTGCAATGTTTTTCATGATAGATGGGAGATTGGTCATGGACACAAACCCACCTGCCCAGCCAGAGTTCCAGAGCTGTGGATGATGTTGGGGTGGGCGGGTCTTTGGGAAGTGTCTTGTAAGATGCTGGGTAAAATAAGGAAATCGACACCAGATCTCTGGTTTGGCGCATTTGTTACTCAATCTTATAGTCCCATTTAGGTGATTTGTAGAGTGGCAAGTACCATCTTGGGGATATTTCTTATTCTTTTATCACATTGTAGGTTGCCTGTTATGTGCTCTATAAAATATACTGTTGTAACTGAAAAGGCAACAGTGCTACTACCAAGATAGCACTTTATCATGGTGTTGTAGCCCGGCTTTACTAATATAGGGTATCCAAGTGGGAGAGAAATATTCAGTGCTAGTAGACATTGTTTTGTGATTCTTTTTGTTCTGCCATTTGAGATTTTTTTCCTCCTTGAGATTTCAGCCTTTCAGGACAGAATTGTGTATATATATATATACACGTGTGTTTGAAATTGTATATTACTGCTAACTTTGCACTCTTGGGTGTTTTCCAAGATTACTACCTTCAGTGGTTGTTCTACATGGAAGAATACCCTGTATTCCCTCAAAGTGCTGGAATTTCAAGACAACAGCAGTTAAAGATTAGGGCCAAATATAGTAACTGACATAACTTGAAAGGTTTACTTTCTAAGGATAAAACCGTATTCTGGCTGGGGGGTTATATACTTATAAATTGGAAGGGATGAATAAATGTGGACACTGCAATTTTTGTAGATTCATCTTGGTAGGACCTTGTATTATATTAAACCATCACAAGTACACTTTTAAGGTTCCCCGTCACTTTACTAGTAGAAGTAAAGGGGTAGTTTTATATTAGTCTATGTAGTGGGTGTGATGCCTTCTATGTTGGGATGACCAGCTGGACCCTTATGGAGGGGATCAGAGAACATATGTATAGCATTAAGGTTAAGGACACTAAAATGCTTTATTCAAGCACACTTTAGTATATCAAAAATATAAAAAGTTTTTATTTTCTATATTGGAGGTGGGTGTCCCAGATCAGAGAGGGGGTGATTGATTTTTAAGAATCCTCTCGAGCTAAAAGAGACTGGGAACTGACAAACCACCAGGTTTGAATGAGTATATTAATATTAACTGTTTTTAAATAATAGAAGGCTTAGGGTTAATAAACTGAAAAGCTTTTTTAAATTTGTTTATGAAGTTAATGAGCCAATTGTTTTATTGGAGAGTTTATAAGAGAAGTGTGGTTAGTTTTCTGATTGTCTGTCTAGATGAAAGCGGAGAAATACATTTTTATATGCTAAAGAGTGTTCTTTTCATTGCATTTTGTGATCGGAGTCCTGCGACATTCATTGACCATCCAACACTGGTGTTTTTTTCTTTGGACATTTTGGACACAAGTTTCACATACTTTTGAGTTGTTTGGTTCGCATAGCTCTCAACCTTCGATCTCTAAAATGAGGAACACAAGCCCTCATAATGTGGAACAAATGGGCAAAATGTGGAACGCATACTAATGGCTTGCTAACAACTTCAACTAGGAAGGTCATAGGATGGTTAATATATGCTGGTTTTACTTATAAAGAAGATATGTTAATGAATTAATATGATTCATTTCTATTTACAATGGATTTCACTAAAAAAAAATTTCTAACACTGAATATGTGACAGTCTTTCAATGTGGAACATTTGAGGAACTTGGAGGAACATGAACTTTTTACGACCCCAAATGAGGTACATTCCTTATAATGAGGTACACTTGAGAGGTATGTTGATTTGTTGGTAAGTGGTTCGATGGCCGAGGCTTTGTTTGGACCCTGTGATGGATTTAACTATTCATCCTACATAGTAAGTGATTCAAATCCATTACAAATCTTACTGACATCAATGAGCGAGATGCAAAAAAAACTTTAAAAGTATTGATAAAAAAAAGCTGCAGACGAGACCCCGCCTAGCTCTGAGGATGACGGCTGCCGTGATTGATTTGACAACATGTTCGACCGCTGCTGAGAGGGATAAGTTTGGTGTTTTATTATACATGGGCCTACTCACTATAATGAGCAGTGTTCGATAATAAACATGACCCCTTTGTTAGAGCGGATTATAAAACTGTTAAAATGAGATCTGAAGAGTACTACAGTAAATGTGAAAAACTCGCTAAACATTTGAAGTAGGTTTCTCGAATTGGAGAATAAATATGTCGAGAGATATATAGAACTTGCTGTAGTTCCAAAGGGATGTAGAGTTTTCAAATGCCCCAATGGCGTTTCTGCTACAGATCTTTTTTTCAATGAACTAGTTAGTTTTTTTAATGAAGCCAAACTTAAGCTATTGAAATTACTTATGGACAACAATGGTAAAAAAATGGTTGGCGTAAAGGATGAGATTTTGGCTCTGTATAAGGAGGTATCGAACATATCTGTAGAACTTGAATGTGAGATTACTTATGAGCAAACTTTCGTTGATGTGGAGAAACATGAGAATGAAGTAATTCAAAGGAAACATCACAAGTTGAGAGATGTCACAGCTTATGAAAACCAGACTGCCTATGAGTTTTGTGATCCTAATTTTGCTAATAAAGATCAAACTGATCAGTATAAGCAAGTAAAACTGTTCACCTTTAGGAGAACTTGGGCCAACATGGTGAAGTCGAAAGCTTCAGAGGTGGTGACAAAGTTCTTCAGAACGGAGGGATCGAATAGACCTCCTGCTACTCTTGCGAATGTGAGCACATCAGGTAGCAGTGTTAATGAGTCTCGTGATGTGTCTGGTTTGAAAAATGTTAATGGCACTAGGCAAAAGAATTTTTTTTTTTTTTTTGTTAACTAAGGACGACTCCAAATCAGCACACCTGAGACCACTGAGAACGAGGGGGCAGACTACATCAGAGTCCTCCACGGAGGAACAGTGAAGTACTGTTTTGGATATTTTTAAAATTATTTATCTGGAGTAGAGTTATCTCAGGGGGAGCATTGGGTGTTGAGTTATGGGCTCAACTTCCTCCTGACAGCTGAATTTTCAAGAACTGTTTGTTGGCATAAAAAAATATACACTCAAATTAAATTTAGAATATTTGATGAAACAACATGTGGTCAAGGACAATGTTAAGCATGTTAAACCCTCGAATTTTACACCCCCATTGCAACAGACATTAGGGGTATTTGAGAAAATAAACTTTAATTCGTTTACACATATTTGAAGTAAAAATAATAAGGAAAAAATGGCATAATAATTTAATGCCAAAAGTAAAGCGTTGGCTAAATTAAAAACAAACACTTCATTAAGGTTTATGAAAAGTGTTAAAGGGGGGAACATAGTAGTCATGACTGAACAGTACAAACGGAATGATGAAACTATTGGAAAATGAGGATGAATATAAAAATGTGATTGTCAGAGAGCTCTGACAGTTTTAAATATATTAAAATGTTTGTGTATGATGCATTAATGATTGGTGATATTGATTTTCATATGTACAATTTGTGTGATTGAAAAACCTAGAATGGGTGTGCTGTTTGGCATTCCAAAAACTCATAAGAATATGTCAAAGCCACCATTTAGACCTGTGGTTTCAGCGCTTAATTCTATTACAGAGGGGATGGCTTTGATTTGTTTCACTGCTAAATCCAATAATGCAACAACTACCAGCATATTTAAAAGATTCATGGGTTTTTCTGGATAAAATTGGTGAATTTTCCAAGGGATTTGATTATAATAGTAACAAACATATATTAGTTGCTCTTGATATTCATTGTTTACATGTATTCCTCATGAGGAAGGTGTGGAGGCAGTGAACTTTTTTGGCTCTCAAGAAGTTATTTAGCACTCTTATTTTTTGTATAGGTTGATAGAAGTACTTTTAAATCAGTTATTTCTTGTTTAATAGTTTGTACTACAAACAAGAAAAGGGAATTGAGACGGGGTCACCAGCAGCACCTTCATATGCCAGTATTGTTATGGCATGGTGGGAAGACAATATATTGGTGAAGTTATTTCATGTACACAGTTTCTTTGTTTGTGGATTTTTTTTTTTTGTTATATAATAGATGGTACAGAAGTGGATGTGGATAGGTTTATTAATTTGAATGATGGATCTAATTATATTAAATTGGTAAAGGGGAATTGTGGTCAGGAAGTCAGTTTCCTGGACATTTGTTTAAAATGGAATGGGGAAGGCAGAGTTTTTGACAGTGTGACATTTAGAAAAGAGACATTCACTAATGGGTATTTACATCATAATAGTAGTCATCCCAATCACATTAAAAAGAATATTCCAAAGGGGCAGTATATATGGGCTAGTCGTATGACCTCTGAGACTTCGGTTAAACAGGAATTTGATTTTTATTACCAGTTTGTCAACAGAGGCTATGATAAAAAGGGTACCTTGAGAATGTGAGTAATGACATTTTGAGTAAAAGATGTACAAGGTATCCCCTATTTTAAGGGGCTCCATTAAACTGTAAATTTGTTTCAGGAAATACAGATTGTTCATAAAAGATATTTTTGGAGTTGTATGTGCCTTGGATATGACTGTGAATAGTTTTGATATTAGAAATTTAGTTGAATGTAATTTGGAAACATTTGGAAGGTAACTTATCAAGGCTATAGGGGTTGAACCAAATTTTGTTCATTGTAACTCGCATAACTTGAAAGGTTTACTTTCTAAGGATAAAACACGTATTCCGGCTGGGGGGTTGCATACTAATAAAGTGGAAAGGATGAATAAATGTGGGCACTGCAATTTTTGTAGGTTCATCTTGGTAGGACCTTGTGTTATGTTAAACCATCATGAGTAGGCTTTTAAGATTCCTGGTCACTTTACTTGTAGAAGTAAAGGGGTAGTCCTATATTAGTCTATGTAGTGGGTGTGATGCCTTCTATGTGGGGATGACCACCCGGATCCTTATGGAGCGGATCAGAGAACATATGTATAGCATTAAGGTTAAGGATACTAAAAATGCTTTATTCAAGCACACTTTTTAGTGTGTCAAAAATATAAAGTTTTTTATTTTCTATATTTGGAGGTGGGTGCCCCAGATCAGAGAGGGGGTGATAAAATCACTTCAAGCAAAAAGAGACATTATGACAGATAAAACTGGAACTACCACCAGGTTTGAATGAGTATATTAATATTAACTGTTTTTTTAAATAATAGAAGGCTTAGGGTTAATAAATAAACTGGAAAGCTTTTTAAAATTTGTTAATGAAGTTAATGAGCTAATTTTTATTGGAGCATGTATAAGAGAAGTGTGGTTGGTTAGTTTTCTGATGAAGTCTTGTCTCTAGATGAAAGTGGAGAAACACATTTTTGTATGTTAGTGTTCTTTTTATTGCATTTTGTGACCGGAGTCCTGCGACCTTCATTGACCATCGAACACTGGTGTTTTTTTTCTTTGGTTGGGCATTTTGGACACAAGTTTCACTAACGTTTGAGTTGTTGGGGTCAAATATCTTAAAAATAAAAGAAGCTTCTGTCTCTGACTTCTTCAGGGGGGACATCCTCCTCAGTTGGGTGGCAAAACTGTAAGTAAAGCACCAGTATAAACAAATTTAAACCAAGGAAGCTAACTTCAGAAGATGTGGGCCAAGTACTTGAGTCCATAGACTCTTGGTTAGCCCTTTAGAGGCCAGAGAAATCTGGCACTTGATTGATCTGCACTACCATCTGCCAGAACCTCTTTGGAGGCGATCGGTAGGGTATTGCTAACTATTTTGTGGAAGGTATGCAAGAATTTGCGGCTACATTCCAAATGGATGCCAGTACCCAGGTGTCCATTGTTGGGCACTGTGACGAAAGGAGATACTGCCAGCACCACTACCTGGAATTTTGTAAATTGTCGTTTGTGAATATTAACTTGATTTATATAAGATGCTTATGTTATAACTGTACGAGAACTGTATACCATATGTATATCAAGCTGGTTTGTACAGACGTGGAAACGTATACAAGTGCTTGTGCTTAAAATGTGACCACAGTGGGCTCTACTGGAAGACAACAGAAATGCACATGCACTGTTGTAACTATGTATTCCACTTTCCACTGTTAAAATATATACAGAAGGTTAACTTCAGAAAAATAGCTGAAATTAAATTACTTTATGGCTAGGCCATAAAAGATGGTTTCTTTCAATTTCAATGCAGCAAGAGACACAATTTCTGTACTAGGGAGCTTTCTGTATTTCTTTAGGGTGAAATAATTGCTAGTCTTGAAATGTGGAGGAATGTAATTGTTTTACGACTTCAGCATTGACCAAAGATATGAGGTATTTGTATTTTCACATGTAGATGCTAAATACTGCCAGCTTTCAGCAGTGGGTGTTTCATTTGGGAACTAGAGTCAGAGAACAAGAAAATGTCATTCTGCAAGCTGTCCCAGCAGTAATATTTGAGATATTAATTTGAAAAGTCTGAGAGACTGAGCAATCTGTCCTGGATGTGGCAACAAGACTAGTTTACCCCACATCTGCCTTGCTCTAATGAAGTAAGTTTCTAGGTTATAGTTATTCTCTGGTACAGTCAGGAATATAGTGAAGTGTAGTTTAGATATTTTTCTTTATTTGAGACTGCCCTGCAATGTTTTAAATATGTCCTGTGATTTTGAACTCACCGTGACTGTATATTTAATATTGTCTTTTATTATTTATTAAATATATTTAAACCTTTCATTGTGGCTGATCTTTGTAGCGATATTTAAGTTTTGAGAGTGCTTGCATATTTATTTGACACTGTGTGAGCCACTCCTAATAGCCTTGCTGTTGGTCAAACTACCATTTGTATTATTATTAAACAGTAAGATTGGAAACCCTTTGTTAAGGACCTTAAAGTAGCTGATAGGGTGTTCTGGTGGCAGTATTAACTACCTTATAGTCTGGGCAGAAGGGGGCATAGCTAGTAAATCTGTCCCAGTCTCTCCCAGGGCTGTGTGTGTGTGTCAGTTACTTTGGCAGGGACACGAAGCACTGGTTGGACAAAGAGGGTGCTTGTAGGTTTTGGCTTTGTCGCTCAGCTGAGATCTCAACTCCTATAGCTGTGCCAGTGGGGAGTCTTATTGGGGATCTGGAGAAAGGGGGGGAAACTAGCCTTGGACTGAGTGTAGTCTCTGTGTGCTGTTAAGGGAAATTGCACTTACGCAGAGAGCTGCATCTGGAAATACTGCATGTGTAACTCTCATCCTTCCACAGACCCAAGGGAAAGCCTTTGCCAGTTTTTTTTTTTTTTCCCAGCAGAAGACATCCAGAGATTTTCAGATTTAAGCACAATTGCAATTCCCTGGACTTGAGCAGGGGAGGTCTTAATACAATAAAATGTGTGTCCGACCCTGTAGTATCTTTTCCAGATGCATTTCTTTTCCTTCAGTTACAAAATACTCGTGTGTATGTGATCAACTAGCAAAGAGTTAATGCTTCAGTTCAGATGGCCACTGACCCTAGCACTTTTCTTTTAGCTGGGTCAGCAGCACCCAAAGCCTCTTCGTGAGGTCCTTCCTTCAGCTCAAATGTTGGAGAGAAAGAGGATCAGAAGTTGGCCTATTTTGTCCGTATGTATTCTCCTGTTAGCTTTAATAGTGGCAGAGAGAGAATCTCTGCTGTTGAGTGGGTTTCTGTCTTAAGACCTTGAATTTCATGAGGGAAAATTTTAAGTGGTTACCTCAAAGACAAGAGGCACAGGGCTTGATTCTCACCTGTGATGTATGGCAAGCCTTGAAAGGGCCCAAGTGGTCACTGGCCTAATAGACCCCATGGGTCTAAAATCTGCTTCATTCCCCCACAGTTACTAGCATTTGAGTCTTCTTGGAATGTTTCCTTAGAGCCAAACTGTACTGTCGGTCCCAGAAAACCTGATTTAATTTACCAAGGGGAGAACAGGGCTAAAACACCTATACACATTTTGAATTCTGTGGTTATTTCCCGGAGTGCTTTTGAATGGGATCCAAATTGCAAATACTACCCATGTAGATTTTTGAATTACTTTAGAAAGATCTGCCACTTTCCATTAAAGCAAACAAAAGAGATGGCAGTCCCTCTCCCAGCTAACTCTTGAGTGATGCTGTCAATTTTATACAGCCATCACTCAGAGTAGAGAATGTGGCACAAAATGTGTTCATGATGCCATGGCAGTGTCTTCTGGTACAGTTTAAGGAAAGCATTGCTTGAGGTTGTCAGGGGAGCAGATCTTGAAGCCCCTTGAATAAGTACTCTCTTGGCCCACCTTCACAGGCACTATTTATATAATGTGTTTTATAAAAAAAATGTTGAAAACAAAAACTTGGAGAAGAGAGAGGCTATCCAGATGGAACTTAAATCATCCTTTCCAAAGTACAGCAGAAAGATTTTGTTCAGACAGTGTTCACCTTATTGAAAACGGACAAGGGCTGGTGAAAGAAAGTCCTTGAACATTTTCTTAAAAAGGGGGTGAGCGGGGGCAGGCAAGAGAGCAGATCATCTCCTCCCTTTTGAAATGATACCACTGGGTACTAATTATTTGACAGACTTTCCACTTTGCTTGCCCCACACTCTTCCTACTTCTAGCCTTCTAGGAGGAAGACTAATCTTTTACAATAGCCAGTAGTTTTGTCCTGACCATAATGACAACAAACTCTTGGCTGAGGGAGCTGATTGTGTTGGAATGCAAAAAGAGTTCAGAAACTTTGTATCATTCATTGCTATGCTGTTTATCCCCACCCTCTTCCAGGACTAAAGGGCATTATCAAGCTCTGTGTTAGAGTAATCCATCACATCCGTAGTGATGGATAGGGATCCACCTGTAACCTTTGGGTTCTGATCCAGTGTGTTCCTTGGAAGCTCATCTTGAACTTATTAGTGCTAAATGAATTTTAGTAAAGATATTCTGAACGCTTTTCAGTCAGTACTTCCTATCCTTATTAATGTTCAGAAGTTGTGATTGTCTCTCTGGGAGGGCAGATACCACCATTATCTCATTTTCCAGGGCCACACAAAGGTCCTAAAGTTTCAAGTGGGATTGCAGCACTTCCTGCTGACCTCCTTGCCCTTTGGGCTTCCACTGCTGCCAGGGTCTTACCTAAATTCTATGCTGATCAGTCATACACATACCAACAGATTATGGCCCATTTTCCAAGAGGAGTTCATGACCGCATTAAATGTTACCATCTTTATTACTTGCGTCTGCTAACAGAAGTCAAGCCCATGTTCTACCATCATTAAGACTTTCATCAGAGAAGGTTAATGACTTCCGTTCCTTATTGCAGAAAGTTAACCTGACCGCGACAAAATCACTGACAGCCCTGGGGTATGTTTGCTTCCAGTCTCATGGTGCTCCTGAGACAACTACATATGAGAGAGAGTCGCTTTTATTTCAGATGTTGTCTGCAGTGCCAGAACACATTGGGCAAGGTATTCTTCATCACCTCCGTCATCTAGACTCAATTCCACATGGTGAAAAAACCCAAGGTTCTCTTGAATTGGGGAATACTCTTCACATCACATCTTCTCAGAGCAGCCACACCCTAATGACAAATGTATCTGGTCATGTTTGTGGAGTGCACACTGGCTGCTTCGTAGTCTTTTAGACTAAGCAAAAACAAAATATATTGATTTAAAAGGCATGCTCGCCTTAATTTATAATCTCCAGGTTTTCAAAAGTATGTGGGTGTCAGAAATGCTGAACATAGTTACATTGTGTATAAATATGCTGGGAGACATGTACTTGTAACAGTTGTGCAGACTAACCTGATATGTAGGAGTCCATCAGAACCTTTTCCTTTAAGCAGTCTCTCTTCCTTCAGATGAGTATGCTTTAACAGACCATCTAAGCAGAGCCTGCTGCAGTCCACATGAAAGCTGACTGGAGCCAAGGGTCTACATTCCCTAACCTGCTGTTGGGTGATACTAAGGTAACGCTGTTTGTCTTGCTTATTATCATAGCAAAACGTTTTGCTCAAGCAGTGGAGATGTTCTTCACCTCTGGGATAAGTACTGATGTATGTTTTCCCCTGGTGTGGAAAGGAAGGTAAGAGAAAGCAAGCCTTATTGATGACTCGCTTTCCTGGCTCACAGCTTTGGTCCTTTTACAGTTGAAAGGGGAATGCTTCAACTTGAATTACTGGAAACTAGCTGTGTGACCTGGTAATTGAAATGTTTTCTGTCTGTGGTTTTAGCCATTTTGGATGAGGTGTGCAAGGTAACTGTTGGGAAGCCGTGCCATAGCAAATGGAGATGATTTTGTTCATGAGAGTAGTGTTAGATTTTCTCAGAAAGTTGCACTGCATCAGGAACTTCACAAACCAGTAAGATAGCCATTAAATTAAATAAGTTTTACTACCTTGCAATTCCATGTTTTTACCTAGGGAACTTCACCCTTCTGCCTTTCATGCCGTTATATATTTCCTCAAGGGTGCCCCAGTGAAGGCTCCCAGGAAACCAATTCTCCTTCTTGGTTCTTGAACTTTAAGATTCTCCTTTTGAACCAACCAACAATTGTACCCTAAATTTTTGTGCTGGAAACCCTTTTTTTGGCCATCAGATCTTGCTTACATGATCTCTGAGATGTAAACCCTTATGGCTGCTGTGCCCTTCACGGTCTTCCATCGGGCATGGACTTCTTTAATGATTAGCAGCTCCTGCTTAGTGGTGTCTGAATTAGTACTGAACCAGGCTGTCCAGTTGTGAGTTTTCTTCCCAAAACCTAAATGAGAGAATGAGTGCTGCAGTTACTGAAATATATACAAATATCTCATCTCAATTGGCCAGAATTAGAAAATAGGACTTGATCCAATATTTGTTCCCTTTAAACTGGAAAGACAAAAACAGACTAGTGTCCAAATGTTCCCAAACGTACCCTCTCCATTTGGTTAGCAGATTGCTTTGCCTTTTGCATTGACTGTCCTTGAGAACCCCCCCCCAAAAAAAAAATGCAGATAACAGTTCAGTGCTAACGCTTGAATTTCTTCTATTGGTGAAGTTGTCAAGGAATACATAAGCCCAGAACCCTCTCAAACAGTACAAACTGGACTCTGTAGGAGCCATTTTCATCTTAACCATAGAACAAACTACCGTTTCCATGGTTGGTCCTTCTTCAGCCACAAAAAGAAAGTTAAGCAAACAGCCCATGCCACCACAGCAGGCTAGCAATTTGCCTCCGCTGCAGGTGCGTGATTCTGCTGTCCAAAGCTTGTTCCTCAGGCCACTCTTGTTTTACTCTGGATCCCTCTGGTGTAGCATGAGCAGCCTCTGTGGCCTGGAGGTTAGCCACATTATGGCTTTTGGTCACCTCAGTGGACAAGGGGAGAGACACTTATCAGTCCTGAGAGAAGGAACAGAGAAGACTTCCTTGTTTGGTCAGAATGTTGTGCCCATTCCTGGGGAAGCTGCTGTTGCCATTAACACTGTTTGTTCCATTTTCCACAGACTGGTATATACTCATCATATTTCCTTGGGGGTAGTGTGCTGGGTATGGCTCTGGTTTAATTCTGGTTATTGATTCTTGTAACGGTGGTTTAAAAAAATTTTTCCTGAATAGATTCAATATATTGAATCTGGACAGGAAGACGAATGGACAGATGTACGTTTTTCTCCTCAGTTTTACTGCTCTTTTCAGTTTTTCACCTGTATTTATGGAGGCTTCTTGAGAAAGTTGGATTACTAAGTTAGTGTGGTAGCCACTCTCCACAGAGGTGTTTTGTAGCAGTGGCTAAGTGTGATTGAAAGTGCTTGAATCTTTATACTTTCTGCCAGTCCATGGATTTCGCTTAAATTTTGGCTTTTGGCTTAAATGCATGTTTGTAGGATTCCTTTTGCTTATCTTCTTTTCATGCCTACCCCATTTTTTACTTTATTTTATATTTCATTTATTAATTGGCAGTTTTTCGTGACTCAGTATTATAACTTTAATGGCAGTTTCATGTAGAATTTGTTCATTTTTAGGAATTTTTCCTTTAGTGCTATTCTTTGATGCTTGGGAGGTGAGATTAGAAACGTAGGAACAATACTAGGCAAGCGATCATGAGACCATGAAGTACCTAGCCATATCTACATTTAAGTAGACACACTTGTTACTGTTTTCATGCAGTTTATAGTGCCCACCTCCCACATTGAACATGGGTGTGTATGGTAAGCTTCGTTCAAATTTCTGTCTATCCCATCCAGTCATCAAAACCTGCTTGAAAGACATCCAAAACACTAACTTGTTTGACATGTAGTGGTAAATTATTCAAAAGGTTGGGAATTTGTTGATCTGGGAACCTAGCCAGTTTTTTTGCATAGATCTAGGAGTCTAGTGCAGGGATTTTTAGAACTTTTGTTTTTGCATAGAAATAGGAGGCCAAATAAGCGGGTCTTTTTTACTTTGAAAAGCGAGACACTGGTCACTGTATAGCAGCCAGTAGGCTGCTGAGTATGAATCTCACTGATTATCAGGATAGTTGAAGGATTGTAAGGCCTTTAATTTTCTTTTAGTAATCTTTTCTTTAATTTGCTGGGATTTTGTGTGCCAAAGAAGGCACTATATTTGAATCTGATTGAGGAAAGAGTATAGTGGTAGGATTACTTCTTTGGGTCTTGGCGATATTACCTTGAAAATTTAACTGTGCCAAGAAAGATTTTCTAACCTTCTGGAAACATGATGCTCAAATGAGTGTTTTCCAGATAAGTACTTGGGTCTACTAAAACCACATCTGTCTGAAGGGAAGTGTCATTCATAACATATATGAAGTTGTAAATGCTGCTCCCCTGCCCTCTTCTTATTTAGATTGAGAAAGTTTTTGGTGCACCAGGTATGGGCATATTCCAGCCCTTGTTGGAGCTGAAGAGTATTAATGGATGAGTGGATAACTGTGCCTAGCTTGTGGGCTTCAGCAAACTTGGTCAGCCACACTTATGCCAAACAGGAGAGGGCCTGGCACTTACCATTGTAGTACCCCACTAGTTGCAATTTGTTTCATAGCGGTGCCAGTAACTTCTGAAACCTTGGATCTGTTGGGTAGGCATTTTCTAATCCATTGAACAATGTAAGGGTTTATATTATGTTGGCCTAATTTTTCAGTAATGCCATCATTGACGATAGTGTCAAGGTCTGGCCAGCTCAAGAGGAGTAGTGTGCATAGAGTGACCACAGCCTGTAAATTTTTTTTTTCCTAAAGATGCTTCGGTTCAGAAGACAGGATCTGCCCTTCACAAAACTAAATTATATATGGTTTCAGATAATTTACCCCGCCTGTAGGAATGAGTTGTGTTATGATACATTCCATGACTTTGCATTTAAGGCTGGTGGTTCTGTATGTACCCAGGTTTTTAGAGGGGCATCCCTTGTGTAGGGGAGTCACAGTGGCTGTTCTCTCAAACCTTGGGGATAGGCTGAGAGCAGTTTTAAGTAAGGCATAAATACGTGCTTGACACTGCTGAGAACGTACTCTGGTATGTTATTCGGTCCCTTGGCAGTAGTAGTCAGTCTTTGACTGACTGGGATTTGGCGACTTATTCGAAGGTGATTTTGAAGGGGAACTAAATACCTAGGGATGTCAGCAACAATGTGGAAAAGTGGGGTAACGTTAACATTGTGTGTCTGCTTGTATATTGGCTATATCCTGGGATTAGATTGTATTATGATATATATAAGATAAAGTGCATTGTTGGATGTTTTTGAGTTATGTCAGGAAATTAAGGAATTGAGATTTGTATTTTTATCTGGGAAAAAATGACTTTCTAATAGTGCTTTTAAGTTCCTCAGCTGCATGTCTGTATGGTCATGAAGAGGTTTTGGGGTTTCTTACAACTTTTCGTTTTCTGTCTTTTTGAAATATAGTTTGAAAATCAGTTATAGAGGTTTATTCTTTAATTTAATTTAAGTGTATTTAACTCAACTGCTATTTTACCCTAATTTTGCGGTGGATTTGTTGTAACACCTGTGTAGGTGTTTAAGATAAAATGGGTGTTGTCTACTACCTCCAGTTATGCTTTTAGCTCAGAAGAGGTTATAGCTCCAGAGCAATATTGGAGCTTAATGCATGGCGGGGGGGGGGTGGGGGTTGATGTTAGCTTACATTTCATTTGTTATGTTTGCATTAATGAATTTAGGAATAATGAGATGTAATTATAAAACAGGCAAGTCCAGTTTGTGTCTGCCTTCTTTTTTAAACCAATTTGTTTGGGTCAAATTAATAAAGTAACACTGCTGTGAAGCAGTTGCATAAATGGGGAAAGGCAATTTTTTTTTCTATTTCGTTCTTAATACCTCCTGCTTATCTAACTGCATGTGGTTAGTGGGCTGGTTCACTGACCTTTTTCTGTCACAACCAGGCCAAGTAGGCAGTATTAACGAGCATACACAACAGTGTTGACAAAAGCATTCAACTTGAGTAAGTAAAGCAAACCTGTAACCTGCGTCATTTCTAAGTAATTACCATATATAGAAATGTTTGTATTCTGCAGTAATGTTGTTCTCTAGGATTTTACACTTCTATCAGTCTCCTGTGTGAATATTTAGTGTTGTAGGTTGTTATGACCAATGTCATAGTGCCATTTTTTGGGTGGGTTAACAACTTTAAATGTTGTGGTTGAGTTTTCTTATTCCCAGTGGTAGTAAATTCCATACTGCAGGTGCTATTTTGAGGAAACAAATCCCTAAAGCTTTAAGAGGGTCTTAACCATTTATAATAGCATCCCTGTAATATATATAATCGGAATAATATATTTCCTGTGCTAAGGGGTGCATAATGAGTAATTTATATGTTGATACAATTCAGAAGTTGGTGCAGTAGGTAACCACTTTGTTTTGGAATGTTGAAGTGGTGTTCCCCAGGAGGATGAATCCTGTAGGATTTATTAATTCTTACTTGAGTATGGGTATTTTGTGTTAATTGTAATGCAAAATTTGGTAAGATGTTCAAGCTTGCCATTAACATTCGTATTAATAAAGCTTTACTTGCCTCCAAAGTCAAGATTGGACTAAACCGGTAAAAGCAATAGAGTTGTTCCATGATTGTTCGAGGTGAATGCAAGTTAATTCTCCTGTGTAATAAGAAAAAACAAATAAACGGGAAAGCGAACAAGTCCACTGGTACAAATTTATTGTGTTAGCGCTTTCATGCACATATCTTCGTGCATTAGAAGTGCACGAAGATATGTGCAGAAAGCGCTAACACAATAAATTTGTACCAGTGGACTTGTTCGCGTTCCCGTTTTATTTGTTTTCTCCTGTGTAATACCCATGAATCATTTCATGTTATAATAGGAAGTGGAGTTCCCCAAAGGCCTGATTTTTTTAACAGGGTTCGAATGTCTGTCTGTGAGTGCGTGTCTGTGCGCCCCTGTGTGCGTGATCAGTTGAGTAGTGGATGGAACTCATGCTTGCCTCTTGGTTCAAGAAACGTGAGTAAATCCTAAAAATTGGGGGAGACAAAGCCTAAAAAATCGGGACAGATTTTAAATGTTAACTCAAATTAGAAAGCTGCTATAATGACAGGATTTATGTTAATATGCATTTTCTGGAGAATATGAAATCCATACCTGTCACCTCAGGGGCACCTCTGATTTTCAATCAAATTTGATCTCTGCCTCCCTAATACTGTTGACTTTGGAGAAAAGGTGGTGAATTGCATACAAAGTAAATAGTAACAATAAATAGTTATAAACTTGTATTGTCGTCTTCTGTCAGTCTCAAGTTAAAACTAGTTTTTGTGCCCCTGATTCTGAGATTTTTTCTGATCAGTTGAGCTATGGTGAAAGTCTGAAATTGAAATGTTACTCATTCTGTGCCTTCAACTCCCTAATGATTTGCCAACATATACTACAGTAAGTTTGAAATAGTAGTAGGAGGAACTTCTTTACATAAAAAATATTAAAAAAAAATCAACATAGTAATTAAAATAAAAAATAATTAGAAAATTTAACAGCCATTTTCTTAGCACAGTAATGCCCTCCTGGGCATTGGGACTCTGAGCACCCCTTGGTGGGCGTTATTTACACAGTAACACGCACCCTGTCAGGCATCATTACTTAACATGTTGAGACTCTTATTGATGCTAATCCTTGTATAATTGTCTGTGGTTTCTGCACTTCTGAATAAAACTCTGTCTAGTTTTTCATGAGTGGGCTAGATATAACTTACAATTCCTGCACTGGGTCTGGTGTCTGTATAAGCAGTAATGGCTTGACAGGTTGTCAAGAAATAAGTTGCCGCATAGAAGTGGTGGTACAGTAGTGGGTCTTCCTCATCACTGGAAGGTTCCTTTATTTTTTGTAGTGCACACCATGGAGGGCATTATTGTGCATAGAAAACTGCTTGTCTTGTCTTTTTTTCCTTAATAGTGTGGAAAACTATTGCAGATCTGTGTGTGCTTGTCTGTGTGCATGAGTGTATATACTTGGCTCTGTAGTCTGTCTTGGTTCTGGGATGTAGGCAGAAATGTACATTTCGTACTCTGGCATCAGCATGATGTACATCTACCCTTACATCTTTTAAAAAAAATGTACTCTACTCTCAACATGCTGCCCCATACAGTTTGGAAAGGGATGTATTTTCAACTATTGTCACTTACAACAATAAACTGGCTATTTGTGGAGGTATGTTATAGTCATCTAAGCATATTTTGTATAGCTGTGTACAGTAGTTTAGATCTATGCTTTGACTTAAATTTTATGAGAGATGCTCAGAAAAAAAATGTACTCATTTAAGTACAGTGAGTATGCTGAGCTATACCCATGTCTTGGTGTGTTTGTGTGCAACTGCCTTTTTATGTGGCTTTAATAACAGGAAGCATCAGTTGGCATTTGTATTTGCTTTTCATTGCAATGTTTACAGAAGTAAAATGTCACCCACACAAGAGGGGGTTTTATTAAATATGGTGTTTGGCAGTGCTGAAACTACTGACTGACTTTAGCCAGAGTCTGACAGTTTAAGTAAGCTGTCAAACAGCAGCACATGACATATTATTTCCTGCTTTTGACAGCTGTCTGGAGCTGTGAAATTCAGCTTTGCATTTTTCCTGAGGTGGGACAGAATATACTGCTGTACTCGTGTTGTATATTCACTGACTGGTGCTGTGAATTTGGTGCTCAACACCCTTGATCTAGTTGTCTTTAACATCTATTGAGTAATAAGTGCTATTATAGTTTATACAGCTTTGATTGAAAAAGCACCTCATGCTTGTAAAAGTTTACTATGAACACAAGAACTGATTTTATTTTTTTGTTTTATTCTGTTTTCCACAGTTATTTTACTCCTTCTTCAAATCCCTAGTGGGAAAGGATGTGGTGGTTGAGCTGAAAAATGATCTGAGGTAATAACAGGACGATATATGTCAGTGGTTCACACTTCTTAAGTTCATTTTCCTTAAATAAGGCATTGCAATTTGAATCATCAAAGCTCTTGTTTTGCTGTAGAGATTCAGTTCTAGGTTTATACATGTTGGTATTGTTGGAATGCATTAATTTAAGTACATTATCTGATGTCTTTCCCATCTATTCTTCAGTGGATGGGTTATTGGATCTGACTTAGGCCATTCTGAAACTTTGGACCCAAATCTCAGGCTTCTCCCCTTACCCTGAATCCATTCTCTGATATTGTTTGCTACTCATTTTGCTACAGGCACAAATTCCATTGCTAAGGCTTGGGTTTAGGTAAGTATAAGTTATTTGCCTTTTACTATTGTTGAGGGTTATACCCTCCTCTGTATTTCTTATTCGTTCTTGTCTTGTTGCCTCTTTTTCTATACACGCTCTAGCCTACTTGACTGACAGGTCACACATTTCTTAAACCCTGATGGCTTGTGGCTATAGAATTCCAGTCTCGGATGTAAGCGCCAAGTATGATGAGCAGTGCCCTTTGTACTGCCTTTGGCACTGGAGCCATTACTGAAAGAAGAAGCTCTGACCAGTCCAAAGTTGAGAAGAGTGGTGATGAACCTGAAAAAAAAGGATAAAAACAAAGAGCCTAAAGAATTCAAGAAGCTGCCCCCAGATTGCTCCTTTTCTTCGGGTCTAGTTCTGAAGCTTGCTAAAACTTTGGATCTGATCTTCATTGGATGCAGAACCACGTTTTTCCTGGGGGAGAGATTTGTTGGGACTGAGATCCCCATTTCTACAGGAAACCACTTTCCATTGTTCTTCTAGCCCTCCTGCATTGCCTCATCTCTCTGGTTGGTGTGGTCTTCAGGAGCCTTTCTGAAGCAGATGTGAATGGAATCATGAGGAAGCTCCTCGGGACACAAATCCATTTGGGGCTTCTCACAGAGTTGACCACATTTGGTACTGCTAGTATGGGCCCATCTCCTCATCATAGCAGTTCTTCCCTGAACTGACCTTTGGATTTGGGGCTGTTGGATCCAACCATTTCCCAGAGTTTGGCTGTGTTGGATCTGAGGGCATGGTCTTTGACCCCAACCTCATCTCTGATTCAGTCTGCCTGACTGATCTCTGCTTCTGATCTGGGGGGACCTGATTTGACCCTGAAGTTTTCAGACCCATCCCATCCCCTTGGAGCTTCGGTGCTAGGCAGCTGAGCCCTGGCACTGGCTTTGGAGCCAAGACAAACAGGACTTCGAAACCAGTCTGTATTAGGGGCTGCAACTCCTACATGATTGGTCCTGGGTCTGATCTCGCCTTCCATTTTTCAAAGCTTTTGACAGAGTACTGTCAGCTCTAGTGGGCGGACTTCCCATTCCTGCTGTGATCCATCTTCCCTAGAGGAGTTCCCTGGGTCCAGATCCTGCCACTCAGCCACTCCTAGTCATGAGATGGCCTAAATTCAGGACTCCCATTCTGCTTCCAAGTCCTCCCCGAAACACCCCACTGGAGAGGTTCGATGGAAACCTTTGTGCAAAAGGAGACTCACCCCCCCCCCCCAGGAATCCTTAACTGAAGATACTGGGTTCAGTGAGGGGTCTTCCAGATCCTCCCTTGAGGATGTCTCATTTGGAAAAATCCTGGAACTGCTTTGACAGAAATGGGGTTGGTCCTCCTGAAGCCCCATTTCAGATGGAGTCAGTATTTCATTTGGGGGAGGCTGTCTACTACTTGGGTGGTCTCTCCTGTGAATGAGGAGGTTGATCTGATCTTTGCTAATCATGGAAGGAACCAGATGTGGCTGAACTGATTGCACACAAACCTGAAAGTTTTTGGTTTCCCTGAAGGATTACCCTTATTGGACTAAGAGTCCCACTGTTGATTCCATGGTGGTGGCGGCAGCCACCAAAAAGGATCTTGCTGAGGACAGCTAGACTCTTCACCCCCCCTAACAGGGAGTCTAGGGTGTTAGATTTGGGAGGTGAGTTTATGCTTCAGCGACTTGTGTTTAGGGTGCTGATCCTTTTGGCACATGTGATGTACTTCCAGAGATTTTACTAAGGAGCTTTCCAAATTGCTGTCTCGGGGCCCCTATCTGTAGAGGAGAGGAAATCTGACTTTCAGTTGGCCACCTTTAATTCCCTTTTGAATGTGTCTATGCTTCTGACTTCCAGTTCAACAGAAGGCACTTCAAAAGCTGTAGGCACCGGCATTACTCTTGGGCATGCCTGGATTCACCTGTGCTACTTTGAAGAACACTTTAAGACGTACTTTATCTCCTGTGATGGCTCAACACTTTTCTAGCCAAAGGTTAAAGGGATGCTATCCAGAAGAGAGAACTTTGCCTGCCATAGGGATCCAGTTTTCTTCAATGACCCCCCATCCCCACCCTCACCCTTCAGGTCCTTCTCTAGAAAACAGAAAGGAGAGAAGAAGGCGTGACTTTGCAAATTTGCAAGGTTTTGCCTCTGACTCTTCTGATGATGGACACCCCCCCCCCCCTCCAGGTGGAGGGAGGAGTTATAATGGTTGATGTCACTGCTGAGGTTGTCCTGAAAGCCAGGGCTTTTGGGATTCCTGGTCTAATAGGTCTTACCAGCACTCCTAAACATTTGCATGACTACTGCACTCTGAAGGCAGTTGGTAGGAGCTTATTCCTGCATTTCACTGCCTGGACAGATGTTTGGGTGGAGAGGATTATAACCAGAGGCTGTTCGGTCTCCTTTACTCCCCCTCACCAAAGAAAACTTCACAATGTTCCACCCTCCCAAAAAATGTCAGTGTTTCTTTTTTAAAAGATGCTAGATAGTTGTCATGCGGGATGCCCCCCCAGTATCAGCAAGGATCTAGAGTTTACTCAAGGTTCTTTTAAGTTTCAAAGAAGTGGGACCTCTGTCATCTGCACAAGTACATGAAACTAATAAAAATTTGGATGGTCACCATTCAGTCTGTTCTTTCATTGCTGTGAAAATGTCATTTGATGTGCTCGATACACCTTTTAGATTTGTGCTACCATACAAAGTACTCCAGAAGATTTCTTTGTTTCCATCTGGGAGCCAGTCGTTTCCAGTTCAGAGCTGTGCACTTTGGTTTCACCACAACCCCCAAGGTGTTCACTAAGTATATGACAGTAGTTGCAGGTCATCTTGGACTGTAGGGGCTCCAAGTGTTCCCGTACCTGGATGACTGGTTCATAACTGCCACCACCAGGAATAGTCTGTACTCCAGGGACACTTGTTCCAGCTTTGCTCACAATTAGTCAGTGTTGTGCTAGTTACTTAAAACTAGCAATAGTAACTTACTACTTTTATAAGTGAAAATAGTATATTACTATTACTTTTTTAAAAAGTAATATATTACTAGTTACTAAAGTAACTAGTTACTGTTGAGTTACTTTTACATAAGTATAGTTTATCAATTCTCATTCAGATTTACTCGCATAGTACTTGTGTGTGAGGAATACATGCTTACTTGTGTGTGAGGAATACATGCTTACTGCACATGAATACAAGTGTATTAAAGTTGTATACACAGTGTTGCAATAATGACTAATAGCATTGTACAGTTTACAAAAGTCCCACAGACTTGTCTTTATACTCAGTCACGATTTAATACTTGAAGCAAAGTACACCCAGCCAGCAACACAAGACACACAAGTTAAAACCCATCAAATTTTCAATAATGTACATTAGGCTAATCAGCTAAAACTAATGCTGAGGACGTGAAAATGTCATATAGGTCTAACAAGACTGTTAACACAACAAAGTCAACTAAAATATCACTTTATTTAACTACCCACAATGACTACACATTTCTGTTGGCTCAAAGAAGGAGCAATTTTTCAAAGTTTTCGTTGGTGAGTTTTTCTTCTTGCAGTCAGCACTTGTCCACCAAGACTGAATAGGCACTCAACAGGTGCACTAGATGGCAGAGCTGTATTAGTATTCAGAAATATCTTCTTGACAATAGGGTAACTGTTGAGAGAAGATATTTCTCTGGAAGAGTCCGACAGATACATGTCCATCTGCGAAGATATACTGACATTGGCTGGCGTCAAGTCTTTGAAGCTGAAAAAGCTCTCTTTGGCAGTTAATGCAGAAGCTTCAGATGACCCACATGCAGGTTCATCCAGTTTCTGCATGGCATCAAGGAGCAGAGACTTGCCTCTGAGTTTCTGCTCTTCACTGTCCATCCATCGAAAATGGAACTGTGGATGCACTATGCTAGCCAGAATGAGATCTTCATGCTCCAGAAGGTGATTGAACCGAGCCCCAATGCCTTTAAAAAGAGCATCAAGTAGCAGCACAGCAAGCTTCACAGACTGCTTGCTTGTTTGCCAGGCAAGTAATGGTGGGGATCAGGATTCCCATGAAGCTTTTCAGCTCTGACTGCAGGATGTCCAGAGCCACTGCCAGGGGCTGCATTGCTTGCACAAACTCAGCAACAAAGATAATTTCTGCAGGCCTGAATATGGCAATTCAATCTGTTCACATATCTCATTCAGCAAGCCTTCACCCTGAGTTGCAATGAGGTGAATTCTCTCCACCATGTAGAAAGTGTAATTCCATTGTGTCGCATTTGAATAATCAATGCCAGATCACACTTCTTTCGAACCTCCTCCGCAGCTTGGGTGCTGCAACTAGCCTTATTCCAAGCAGCATAGCATTTGGCCATGGTGCTTTGCATGATCATTTTATACGGTGCATCATTACAAGCAGGTTTAGTATCTTGCATGGCAACTAGATTCAATGCGTGTGCTGCACATCTCAGATGGGAAGGCAGAGTGAATAGGTGTTCTCGCTTTGCCCTGACTGACTCAGCATGGCTGCCACGCTGTTGTAAATCACTTCACCATCATCATCCTCATCTTTAGACAAAATGCTTGTAGTCTGATATCTCGCATTCCAAGAAGCCAGTGAAAGCCTTTACAAAATTGCTGCTATTGTCAGTAATTGTTGCAAATAGCTTTTGATCTATCTTGTACTTGATGGGAATGCTCTCGAGTTGATGCAATGAGATCATATGTATGCCTCCCCTGTAATCTGCAGCATGACAAAGCAGCTGGCTTTCTTTGAAGTGTGTTACAGTCGATACAGTGGGTGGTGACACCAAAGAAACTACGATTCTGATGGGTCCAAACGTCGGCCGTAGTGTGCTGCATATTATCAACATTCATGCTGGAAGAAGCTGCAAGCATGTTCTTGTCATTCATAAGCATATTTGTCTACTTTTCTATAAGATCATGTATCTGACCAGTCTCTGTGGTTTTACTTAAAGTTAAATCACTGTCTCAACGCAAAATCTTTCACTGCATCATTATTAACACCACACACTTGTCTTTTATCAACTCCTCTCTCAGATTACCAGATCTGCACGTTTTTGCCTTGTTTCTCAAGTCGGTTATATATGCTGCAAAAGTTTCACCAGGCTTTTGATCTTTTGTGTAAAATAGTGCCTTTCCACAGTAAATATTTGTTTGAGGGTTGCACATTTTTCTAAATTTTACATTTTAAGCACTCTAGTTTTCCCATGTTTCAGCCTGTACCACAATATGGCAGTCTTCCCTCTTCTCTGCATAAACAGCAGGTGCATACACAAATGAATATTCTCTCTCAATGGTTTCTGAACCAGCTAAATTGAGCAGAATAAATGCTTTTGTATGTGCCTCTTTATCAGAAAAATCAGCCTGTATGAAAATATATTCTTGCTCAAACGCACTCCAATTTTCAGCAATATTATCAAACACAAGCGGATCAGGTGTGTGAAATCCCTCTGCCATGCCAAATGAGTGTCACTCACCAGGTACTTGTAATTATATTCAGCTGCACAACATACTCTCTGAAAAGACTGTACTGTAATACTGCACACACTGCCAACACTTTGCACACTTTAGATACTTTGAATAGCTTTGGGCAGCCACAGTGGTGCGGTTAGCATTGCCGCCTCACAGCAAGAGGTTCTCCGGTTCGATCCTTGGCTGGGGTGCCTTCTGTGCGGAGTCTGCATGTCCTCCTGTGGTCGCGTGGGTTTCCTCCGGGTGCTCCGGTTTCCTCCCACATCCCAAAGACATGCTGTAGGTGGATTGGGCACTCTAAATTGGCCGTAGGTGTGATTGTGTTACGTGTGCCTTCTGTGGAAGGTTGGGCACCGGGCTGGCAACTCGACACTGTGTAAAACTCCACTGCCAATCATGAGCGGACAGGTGATCCGCTGTGACGATCCCTAACCGTGAAAAGCCGAAAGAAGAAGAAGATACTTTGAATAGCTTTAGTTAAGTTGAAAAAGTAGCATATTGTGAAAAAATAGTTTTTTCTCTTTGTTGAACATTTTATACGATTTGGATATTGTTTTAAATGTTTTTGTAATTATTTCAAGTACTTTTTTCAATATGTTGCAATTTTGAGCATTTTGTTTATTCAGTAATTGGTTTGGAATGCTTTGCTTTCATTGAGAGAAAAATCATTTAAATGAGTTTAAGAACCTGGAAATATTTTCTGACCTTTTTACGAGTCATTTGAGCCACTCTTGTATAGTCCTCCATTTCTGACTGTGTGCCTCATGGTTTTAAGAAGTTTTGACTTCAGATCCCATTTTGACAACATGTCTAGTAATCAAACAAGATGATAAGGCTTGGGTGTTCATTTAAGACATTTATTACACACAAACACATAAGGATGGATGACTGGAACATAAAACTTAAACTAGCTGACTGACTGCTACACACATACAGGACTTCACTCCAGCTGCTTACACAAAATGGCACTCTGCTTGCACGTGCTCAGTACTTTTTATGCATGTGCCCATGAACTACAGTAGCTTTAAAAGTGCAACACACACATTATGGTCTACAACTCCCCGTGTTGGTGAGTTTTCTCAGGGTGTTCAGGTTTCCTCCCACTTCAAGAAATGCTGCAGGTGGATTAGACATTCTAAGTTGACCTTTAGGTGTGAGTGTGTGCATTCTTGTGCTTTTTGAAGAAGGTTGGGCTCTGGGGCTGGCAACTCAACAATGTAAAACTCCACTGCCACCTGTTCTGCAGACTGATTAGCCACTGTGGTAATCCCTAACCGGGCACAGCCAAAAGGAGAAGACGACTAGTCTTTATAGCTAGAGAGTCGCAGATAATAATTAAACCAAACAGCCAGCAGCACAAGACCTCTAAAAAAACTATCACATTTTGTCTGTTTTCAGTAACTAAAAATCAAAACCCAAAAAGAATTTTAAAGAGAACATAACAAATTTTCAGGACAAAAGTTGGTTGATCATAGATCCACTTGAAGAGTCCTGCTTGGTGCAGTGGGTTGGGGCATCGGGTGCTCAACTGATGAGTGATGAATTTGATTCAGACTGATGATGGTATGAAGAACCAGTGCCATTTATTATACTGCAAGGTAAGGATACGATCTCTAGTGGGCTAGAATTGTCCCAGTGTTAGGGGATGTTTTAGTGGGTGAGAGTCCCACAGTACCAGGGCAGGGCTGAAGTCTGGTTATCATTAGCTTTCACCTTCTTGCAGTGCTAAAAAAATTAAGTTAAATTTTGCTCCAGACTAATTCAAATGATCTATTATGAATGCTACGTGCTATGAGTTGTGCCAACATTATGTTGTAATTTTTTTATCCAAATTGCCACTTCAGAAGTCTCTCTTACATCCTAACATCTGATTATCCATAATATATAAGGACCCCGGAAGTTTTACATCACTCTTTAGGAGGCTGTATTGCCCACATTGAGAACCACTGGTTTAAGCAAAAGTAACTCATTTGTTACTAAAAAAGCAATGTATTACTATTACTAGTTACTGTTTTGAAAAAGTAGCTAGTCATATTGCTAGTTACTACAAATTGTAATATATTACATATTGTAATATATTGCTCCCATCACTGCAGTTGGTTATAACTGTGAACACAGCAAAGTCTAAGCTTAATCCTGTCCGGACTCATTGGAACTCACGTGGGCATGAGCTTGCAAATAGCCAAATTTCCCGAACTCAGGATTGCTACACCCGCAAACGAGCAGTAGTAGTTCTTTCCTGTCAAAAGCAACAAGCAAAGTTGATTTTGCATCTCCAGTACTTGATGGCGGCCTCCATCACTTTGGTTCCTCTTGCCAGATATCACATGACAGTGCTTCAGTGGACCCTGTCAGCATGTCAGTCCATGAGTTTGTCTCACAAAAATCTGTAAAACTCTTATTCTGTGGTGGCTGGAATCTTCCATAGTTTCTCAGGATCAACCTTTTGTTCTACCTTCACAAGGCTAAAGTGACCATGGACGCTTCCCAGATGTAGTTTGGCAGGGGCGATGACATTCCATGGAAAGAACTGTCCAAGGCATGTGGTCCCCCCTCAGAGGCCAGTCTTTTTTTTTTTTTTTTTTTCAAACACCTTTATTGAATCATCACTTGTGACATGGGCAAATTTACATTCACATAAAAGTAATCAAACTGTATTAACATAACGAACCTCATACTTCACATATACTGCTGTACATCATATAACCTAAGCAGCATTGCATACATTAAAAAATAAGGACTTGAATAAACAAGAAACATCTTCATTAAACCATCACTTACTACGTAGGCAGTCATACATTTATATAAATGAAAACAAACTACACCAACACAATCCTAGTTGCAAGCATTTTACATCACAAACGGTACTGACAACGCTGCCAGTTGTAAACATTATACATCAGTTATCTATCCAGTCTTTCTCACTCAAACATTGCATAACTCATTTATGTCCTGCTGCCTTTTAGGCCTCATTCCTCACTTGTATGTATTGTTTCCATAATTCCCATTTTTCTTATGTAGTTTGCTCCTACCCTTTTTCTAAAGATCTCAATTACAGTTTTATCTCTGTTGCTATTTTCACTGCTTCCAATGTAGTTGGTTTAGATTTTGATTTCCATTTTCTAGTAATTTTTTTAGCAGCCACCATTCTTAGACACAGAAAGGCCTTAGCATGTCTAGGCAATTCTGATTCTGTATCATAGTTCAAAAAAATCATCTCCCTCGTCAGACCAATCTGCCCACCCAGCATCTCCGACAGTGCATCCCGCAGGGAATCCCTAAAGTCCGCCAACTCTCTGCACTCCCAAAAAAAAAATGCTCCCAATTATCTGTTCCCCTTCATACCTCCAACATTTGCTGTCTACTTGAGGAAAAATTCTCTGGAGTCTACTTTGGGCATAAAAAAATATCTATGTAAACATTTCCAGGCAGAAATCCTAAATCTTCTATGTTTTGTTTGCATGTATCCTCCCATTGTTTCTTTTTGAATTGCTCATTTTCTTTCTCTTCCCAATCCTTTCTAACCTCTCCTGATTCTCTGTTATCATGCAGTATTTTATATGATCTAATTGTTTAATGGCAGCTTCTGTTCCAGATTCTATTAAAAACTCTACCAGTGCTGGTCTTTCATTTAGGACCTATTTCTTTCTCTTTGCCTATACTCTGGTATCAGTTCCTTATAGGGAAGGCAATATCTAACATGCAGGCCAAATAAATCATTGACGTCTTCCCATTCTGTCATCTCTCCCTCTCTAGTTATTTGCTCCCAATACCTTGGTTCCTTTGCCAGTTTTCTCCAATAAATTCTGGCTCCCTCTTGCCTATTGTCTGCCTCCTTAATTGCAGTCATCCCTAATAGTAGACTCTCCTTTCCCGTGTTGGTTTTAGTTCTTAGAATACTTTCTGCCTCATTTGAATAGGTCAAACGTGCATCTAGTATGGACAATACTTGCAATTTTAAGGAAGTATATAACAAGAAGATGGAATACAAATGCAATACCAACTTTGGGAAGACTTCTACAGCCTACTGAAAACCACAGCATTATTAGCAATTAAAGAACTAAGAATTTATCCAAAGCCATTTATCAACAACCCTTGTTGAAAAGTCTTCTTGACTGACACTATACGATAATTGATTAGAGACGCTGATAATGGCTTGGACATGCTTAAAGTACCTGTATACATTAAGATCTGTTAGTGTCAGACTAATGTAAATAGTGTACATATTATTTAAGATGTGTAGAAATACTATGGAACTCATTCAGATGTATTTGAAAAATAAAATTTTGAGAATACTTTCTTCTACTTTATGGATATAATATTCTGCATGATTATTGTTCTTCTTACAGGCTTGTATCCAAAATTCCAGTCTGTCCTAGTTTCTTGAGCTTCCTCTGTGTTTCAGCAGCATCCTTTTCCACTTTGAAATGATAGTTTTCTGCTTTTCTGCTTGTGCTATGTATAGGAGTCTTAACTGTATAGCTCTGACATACCCTTTCAAATTGGGTAATCCCAATCTTCCCTGTTCTACTGGAAGAATCATCTTATCCTACTTGACTCTTGCCTTCTTCCTCTCCCAGATAAAGTCCTTCGGCTCTTTATTAATTGCTACCCACGTCTCCTACGGTTGATTTTAAAAATGTGCCTGACCTGTGTGTATAAGACTAAAGGGACTAAAAACATTTAAGTGCTTGTATCTTACTACCCATATCCATCTAACAAAGCATCCATTTTCTCAATTTTTTGTTATCTTTAGTCCCTTCCCAAATACCCTTAGCTGCCACACTAGAATCATGTTTAATCTGTACTCCTTAAATATTTCATTTTATCATGTCCCCATAATTGTGGGTATTCCTGAACGAGTTCATGTTTTGGTACATAATTTACTGCTACTGCCATTGTTTTAGCTTAGTTAAGTTTGTATCCTGAAAAGATCTGAAAACTGTTTCAAAATGTTCCACAACACTGTAATCCCTGGGATTCATGAAGCTTGGCGCAAGGCCGGCGGTAGGCTTGCGCCGACAGTGCGGCGTGAAGATGGTGCAGTACAGCCAAATGCATATTAATGAAGACTCGCTGCTGCCACAGCCACGTGCATAGGAAAGGAGAGCGAGTGCATGTTAGCACGCCGCCAGTAGGTACGTCCAGCCCAATGGTTAGGGTCACCAGCTGTCCCATAATGTGAGGGAGGGTACACAGCTGGGCAGATGTGTCCATAACAAAATACACGATAAATGTACCTATCTAGCGACCGTATGTCCGAATCCCATCTCACAAGGCATGTAATAGTCACATACAAAAGGTATGTCCATATTTCACATACCAAATGTGACAGGAAATAGAATAAGCATGTAAACGAAACAGAATGAGCATATAAACTGCTACAACAATAAGGAAACATGTAGGCTGAAAGGAACAGTATTATCCGTACCGTCAACTGTGGGTACGTGCTGTCCAGTACAGTCGGATATGTGTACAGAATATATCCCATCCTGGACATAAGAAAAGGTGGCATCCTACCAATGATTAGAACAGTCTGCCAAAATCCGCACATCAGCGGTACAAGCCGAACTTGTCAGGATGTGTCACAGTTGAACGGGTATTACCCGGGTATACCAACCATGTAATGAAAGTTAAGTATGGGCGTGTACCTATGTGCGTGAAGTATAGCATGTGGAAAGCAAACATGGCAGGGTAGTCCACACAACCATACAGGTACCTGACATATGTAGGGTATTCAGTGTGTTACTCTGGCCGTGTCATGGGCCAACAACCAAAGCAGTGATGTATGGGGTGTGAGGAATGTGTGTGCGGGGGGATGGGTAATGGTACAATCCTCCAAGGCGATACTATGTCGTATGCAGAATAGGTGAACCGGAGGTGTATGAGGGAGCAGCGGGTGAAGCAGAAAGAAACACAAAAACATGTATAAACCTCTGCAATACAACGAGACAGGCCATACTGTAGAGCACAATCCCACAAACATATGAATATTGAAATGTGCGATACAAATGTATAGACATGTCACCGGCACATACCCACAGATTGGTCCTGATGGAACTGGCCATATCAAATGCAACACCCCTGAAAGCATAATGGACTACCCAGCATCCCCTCCACATCACACAACCCGCTCCCTTACCTGAACGTCCACAAAATCCAGCCGTACTTGGCCTACTGGTTTGGTGTAGCCACATCTACACATAGTGACCACTACGCATACTTAGTA
>NC_056743.1:682877866-682927866 GCF_019279795.1 Protopterus annectens
AACTTATATATACATATAACTATATATTAATTTACATACACCTGTATATCCATACGGATAGATATATATGTATATATTATACACACAAGGATATACTACGGATATATATAGATATATATGCACAAATAACAGGTAGTGATATATACACATACACACAAAACAAACTATATGTTTGTGTAGATATACACATTTACATAAATAGGTTACTTCACAGCAATTGGGGGTAACCTATTTACAGCCTGGGCATATGTGACTGGGAGTTCCAATAAAGAAACGTTGTACCCCCCCACATTGCCCAGCTAGGCTGGACAGACATACAGACAGGCAATACAGATCAATACACTGCCGCTGTCCAAAACACCAGTAGGAAAGGTCTAGTGGGAGAGTTCTGCAAGGTCTATACTTTAAACATGGATAACTGTGTCCCTTGCGGGACCCCAAAAATTCAGGGTGTCAAAGAATCTGCTGACATTAATATGAGCAGGAAGTAGGTGCACATGGAACAGTAGGTTGTGCAAGTGTGATAATACATGGGTTGACAAAACGTACGACGTGTCCCAAAATGGGGAGAGTGGACATTGTGTAGGAGTGTGCTCATACCCCAGCTGTGCTCGCAGAAAGTATTTGTCATGACTGCTGTAGAGGGGTGCCAGGTAGGTGGACCATAGGTATGCATTAATGGGCTTAAGTGTGCAGGTGCTGGTTGGCAGAGACGTAGTAGGCCCGCCCAGTGGAAGTCATTAATATTCCTATGTTCATAGGTTCATACTAGGCTATCTGCCCAAGGGCATTTACAAGCCTAGCCCATAGTTTTGTGGCTTACGCCACCCCTTTAGTTTGGAGAAACTATGCCCATTATTTTGCTGTGCCTCTGTCGAGCAGTGACACTGAGGTAACCCCTGGGGTGTATCTGCGATCTCCCATCCATTGGTCAAGATTCCTCTTGAACAAGGCCAGCGAGGTGCTCTGCCTCACATAAACCGGGATTTTGTTCCACAGCATGGGGAGTCTTTGGGTGATGAATCTATCCCTCCAGCACGTCCTATTAATAACCGTGTCGAGGTTTAAGTCTCCCGCCTTGTGGCTCTGAGGGATCTAGATTTTTGAGATGAAGCATGTTCATCAAATCTGGGTTTGACATGGCCTTGTATGTCAGGCACAGGTCACCTCTGAGCAAGCGGTAAGCAACTGAATATAACTGGAGTTCTTTCAGTCGGGCAGCATAAGACAGATTTTTGAGACCCTTTATCCTTTTGGTGAGGAACTTTTGTGGCCTCTCCAGCTGCTGCAAGTGTCGGGTCAGATACATTCCGAATGGGGCATTGTACTCTATCATTGGTCTGATGAGTGATGAGTATAGGGAGACTATGACCTCCCTTGATCTAGATGTGAATCCCTTCATAAGGTGGGCAATGTAGAAGGTCTTCCTAACTACTTTAGCAATATGAGTGTCGAATGACAGGCTACTGTCAACCTGGGTCCCCAGGTCCCTGATAACTTCTTCTGTGATCAGGGGATTGCCACCTATATGGTAGCTAGGGGTAACCTTGTTTTTCCCGAAGGGTATGACTATGCATTTCTTGGCATTTAACTTTAGGCCATGGCTCTGGCACCAGTTATCCATTTCTGTGAGACCCTTCTGAAGGATATCTGTGTCAGATGTGTTTTTGACCACGCCCAGTTTGCAGTCATCTGCAAACTTTGTCAGCCATAAACCTCCTGTGTTTGCTTGTACTTCAGAAAAGTAGATGCCAAACAAGAGTGGGCCCAGGACTGTGCCTTGCGGGACACCACTTGTGACGGGCTTTGAGTCTGACATGGCGCCAGCAACTCTGACCCTGTGGGTTCTGTCACTCAGCCAGTTTGCAACCCATCTTGTAATGTATGGGTTTACATTTAAGTTGATGAGTTTTTCAATGATACCCGAGTGGGGTATTGTATCAAAAGCCTTCGCCAGGTCTAGGTAGGCTGTATGGACTGCCTTTCCCTCGTCAATGGCCTTGGTGACTGTTTCGAAAAAGTCAACCAAGTTTAAAAGGCATGATCTGCCTCTGACAAAGCCAAACTGGGTTGGATCCAAAGTCTGCAAATTCCCTATGTCTTTATTTATGAGATCCATTATGATCCTCTCCATGGCTTTGCAGATAAGGCTTGTCAAGCTAATGGGACGGCAATTTCCAGGGTCGGTGGAGGCACCGCCTTTGTGGAGTGGGACCACAGTCGCTGTGCCCCACTCCGTGGGTACGTATCCGGAGGTGAGACTAAAATTAAACAGCTGTCCTAACTGTGGGTTTAATTCCTCGTTGAGTTCGTGGAGCACACAGCCGGGGATGCCATCAGGTCCCATGGATGCTGTGTTCTTTGCCTTGGAGAGAGCAGTTCTCACCTGGGCGTTAGAGATGTTTGGGGGGGGCTACAATCATTTGGTATAGATACCTCTCCTTTAGGGGAGGGGAGAAGTTTGCACTGAACCTGTCAGCCAGTATGTTGGCAATGTCTGTAGGATCAGTAATCTTCACATCATTTTGAACTAATTCTGAGCATATCTGGGAGTTTCCTCCTAGGTTTCTGACATAGCTGAAGAATGCCTTATGGTTGTCTTTAGAGTCCTTAGCTATTTTTCTCTCAAAATTAGCTTTGGATGATTTTATGAGAGCTCTTAGCTTTTTACTTATAGTGATCAGCGGTGTCTTACCTTTTAAGGATTTTGCTCTATCTTGTGGTAGCTTTCTCCTTTTGTTGTAGAGTTTGTTTATGGCTGGGGTCCACCAGACTGGACGCTTGCCTTTGGTACAAAGAGTCTTTGTTCTGCTTGGGATTGCCTGATCCATGCAGCCCTGCAGGTGCTGGTAGAAGGCATTTGTAAGTGATTCAGCGGTTTGAGTAATGTTTACTGCTCGGGACCTTAAAGGAGACCACACTAGTCTTTAGAAGTGTGAAGTCGGCTTTCGAGAAGTTCTTTACTGTGGTCTTTTTTATTTCGGATGGGGGCGGGATGAGGACCTCCAGCGAGATTAGTTTGTGATCTGATCTCGCCAGTGAGGGGTATACTTCCGGTGTTGAACATTGTGCTCCTATGTTCGTGATGATGAGATCAAGTATGTTTTCTTCTCTTGTGGGGATGGTGACTAGTTGTTCCATGGCATTTGAGTTTATGAATTCCAGGAACTTTTGGGCTAGAGTGTTTGGGCTTGAGTAGTGTTCCCAGTCTATATTAGGGTAGTTGAAGTCACCTAGTATGATGGTGTTTGGAGATACATTTATCCCCTCCAGTGTTTTCAGGAAGGCCATGTGAGGTTCCTGAGTTTGCGAGGGTGGCCTGTAACATGCTACAAATTGCACAGCAGTCTTGCCTATGGTTAATTGCACCTGGATGGTTTCCGATGCATCGTGCGTTGCCACCAGTCTTGAGGTGTGGGTGTCCTTGATGAATATGGATACCCCCCCACCTTTCTTGGTATTGTCCGGATTTTGGGGCCGGAACGCATGATATGAGGTAAAACCTGATAGTGCTGGGGTGCTCTCAGGAGCCTTGAACCAGGTTTCTGTCACAGCACAGACATCGATCTTCTCCATACTGAGAAGGGCCTCGAGTGCGTGCATCTTGAGGTTGAGACTTCTGGCATTGAGCAGCATTACCCTTAGTTTTTTCTTTGTTGTGTTCTAGGGTGGTAGGTTTAGAATTTGAGCCTTGCCTAAAAAAGGCACTATGGGGGTGGCAAGAGCCTTTGCCAAAGTCCGGAATCCCAGGGGTGACAGGTGCAAGCCATCCCTTGCGAAGCAGCGTGGCTTGTCCAGCATGTCATCCCAGGCAGACAGACATTGGATCCCCTTTGAATGACACCAGAGTTTAAGCCAATTGTTAAAGCTGATCATCTTATCTCTTCTTGGTGAAGGTAGGATACTGCTCAAGGTCAGGGTCATACCTGCTTGGGCTACATAATCAGAGAGCTCCTCTGTCTCTCCATGTAGTCCAAGGAGGTACGTCTCAGGTCGTTTACACCAGCGTGGACAATGATAGAGTCGTACTTGTACCTGCTGTTGAGAGACCTGAGTGCATGCGTTATGTGGCGGATTCTAGCGCCCGACAGGCAGCTTACTGTGACCTTCTCCTTACTCAGTCTGGTGAGCGGGACGTCAGTGTGTGACTATGGAGTCACCAATGACTAGTGTGTCTTGCATTGTGTTTTGGCCTTAAGGGCTGTGACTGCTTGACACTCTGACTGTGTGGTCTATGTGTTGCAGGTGTTGTGTTTTGAGGTGGTAGTTGTTTGGGTGTCTGCTTTGGTGGCCTCTGCTGTTTTGGTAGATTTTTGATCAGAGCCTCCGAGTGTGTGTTTGTGTATGATTTGAGGTTGTGATGGTATTATGTGAGACTGGGTCTATAGTGTGTGTTTTTACCCTCTCCTCCTGTCTGGTCTTGCCAGTCCTATGTTGAGAGAGCTCAGCCTCCAGTTTGGCTGTATAGTTGCATCTCTCGCATGTATTTGTGTTTTGTGGGAGGAGGAGAGGGTTGTCTGTGTACATGAGGCAATTGTAACATTGCCTCAATATTCCCAGGTTCACCAGCTGAGCAGTTGAGGACATTAGCAACTGATCCCTCGACATGCTAGAAGGAATAGACAGAAAAACTTAAAAAAGGTTCTGGGGGATGTGGGTGACCGAGAAATGGGGTTTGCTTTTTTGGGGTACTATCTATGACAAGAGTGCTGTATCAAGGTGATAAGTACTGTAGGAGCAAGTGCTGGGCTATACAGATAGAGAATAGTCTACTTGGGAGTCAAGTAGAGATAATTTTATAGTTATAGGATACACTAAATAGAACAGTAGTATACTTTGAGGAAGGTAGTTTTAAGGGAAAATCTGAAGAGTGGACTTTAGGTAGCCCTAATAGTTTAAACCTGATTAACAAAGATATTTTTTTTTGTTTTTTTTTTCAAGATTTTTTTTTTACAGAAAGGCAGAAAACACAATAAATGCTATAATTTTCGATTTAATTGCTATCAAAAGCTAGTACACTTGACTGTATAAGCCTGTAATTTAACTTTTAGGCAAAACTTAAATTAGCAAGTGCAGTAAACAGTTTTAGCTTATAAAGACAGAAAAAACAGTGCAAACTTCAATAAAACAAGCAAAAACAGTGGTCGAAAGTATCAAATAGTCGAAAAAGCCAAGAAAAACACTTAAAATCTGGAAAGGTAGTCTTTTGTGGGCATAGCATACGCCTACACCTTCCAAACCTGAAGAGCACATCTACCGGATAGTTTGTAAACCATCGGGGAATACATAGAGACCTACACAGTGCCGTGTACCTGATTAGCATGGACGTCCATAGTTAAGTATCTGAATTTAACAAAGTCCAACTAAACACTGCCAGAACTGCTGATATTAGGTGAACAGGTGGCGGAATACCGGTCATGACAGATGACAACATGTATGAGTCATACGCGGCATGTACCTCGACAAACGTGAATGAATACATATGTTCTGTGACTGTGAATGTGTCTGGTTAATAGAACCACTCGTCTAAATGTGTCCCGCAGGGTGTTATGCATTGTTCCTTATACAGTGTTCATTCACACCCATTGGTATGCGAGTTCTGCTACTGACGGAAATTGCATACGTTGCTGACCACCTCAGGTAGATGATAGCATAATAGAAGAGGTTCAACACCCGTACGCCTGTGAGGGACACACCCGTCTGGGCAGTTGTGTCTTGCAAAATGACAGTTATGGCACATGGCCTGTGAGTTCGGGAATGGAGGCTATATAGTGTGTGTAGTGGTGTCTGATATCAATTTGTTGCATCAGTAACAGCTACATGTAATTGGAAACAGTATTATCAATTATAATGCTACATGAATAACCTTAACGTATGCAAACCATGGAAGTTGTCTGTTTACTACTGGCTGTGGGTCAGACCTTTCAACCAGTTGGGGACAAATTTCAACAATCGGGGACAAGTCAAGAAAACCCAAGGACAATCAGGGACTCCTTTAAAACATTAGAGCTATTAACTGGAAACATTGACAGAAGCAGAGCATATGAATTAATATTTTCTGAAGTAAAAGAAGTTTGTAACTCTTAATTATTGTCATTATTCATGAAGTGTAATTCACCACCTTTCCTCCAAACGTCACTAGTTTTAGGAGGGATCAAGAGGGACAGAGTTAAAATTTGAGTCAAAATCAGGGACAGCCCTGAAAATCAGGAACAGTTGAGAGGTATGCTGTGGTTATGTGTTGCCTTGACACATGTGATAGCTCTACATATAAGGTCTATAGGGCCGCCACCAGTCTGAACGGCCAAAGTGGAACCTGCTCTGTAGATCTGTCAGATGTACCAGGGCAGAACATACTTACAGCCATGCATAGTACAGAAATATACATATCGGAACAAATCAAAGAGTAGTCTAGCAGCAGTATAGTTGCTTATGCTACTACATATGACATATCGATGTGTCAGGTATACAAGACCTGTAACAAGCAACCAGTACAGACACCTACAACATGAGAAGGTCCCCTAATCAGGACAGTTGCAATGGTTAGAGTATTGTCCATACCACTCAACTTTTCCTGAAGGTTAGGTACTTCCCCGAGTTTGACTGAAAGTTTAACTGTGTCCTTCTTAATCCCTCCTAAAAGTAGTGGCTGTTGAAGGAAAAGTGGTGAATTACACTTACTGACTAATGACAATAAGTAAGAGTTATAAACAACTGTTACTTCAGAATATGTGTATTAAGTCATATGCTCTGATTGTCAAGTTAATAGCACTACTTTTGTAAAAGTGCCCCTGTTTTTCTTGACCTGTCCCTGATTCTGCAGAAATGTGTCCTCGATTGGTGGAGAGTTCTGGTATTGTCACGTGATGTGTGATGAGGGACTGTCCCATGCAAAGTGGGAAAGGTGTCACTCCTACAGTCTCCCGTCGTGTAATCTGTAAGGTGGTCAACGTGCAGTAGGTATGCGGTAGCATGAGACTGCAGACAGCTGCTTTAAGTAACTCAAGTCACATGTCAGCATTGCAGAGTATCTGTTCCCATGTATGGGAGCAGATCTTATGAGGAACAAGCATATAATATGATTACGTCACTGGACAGGCCGCCGAGTCCATACAGTCAAACGGCCGCCATCGCAAAATGGTTACACATACCCGATACTGTAGTCATGTAGTCCGATGTAATATGCATCACAAGGGATTGCACACACCCAGTGTGAGTGACAAATGTAAGTGGAAATGTCGGAGAGCAAGCGGCTGTAAGCGTGTTTGTCTACCAGTATGCCAGTAGTGCACGGTCTAAGAAATGTTGAGTCTGTATAATGTGCTGTGACCAGAGGTCAGCAGTGCTTAACACTGTGCAAACCCACACACAACGGCTCCCACCTGCTGGACTGTGCCTTACCCGGTTTGTATCCAAAGGCGTCGGCCTGTCTGCAAACAAAGAACCGCCCTATACACGTGATGGTAGAAGTACCCTGCGCACATAGCTCATGTGAATTAACAATAGACCATGGCATATGTACAGACAATAGACCGCAAACACCACACAGCGCAGACATCCAACAGTATAGCAATTTACTGGCAGATATGTCTGGACCGCTGATGTGTGCATGCCTGGCCGTCCTGTGTTTGTGTGAGCATGCCCAATATGACTGTTACATGTTGTAGACAGACAATACCATCGAGTGTGAGCATGCAAAGTATGGTCAACTGTATTGCATGTGTCACATGTCCAGATAGTACTGTGTTGCTGACTTCTCCGTTTTACACAGACAGGTGACATGCTGTGTCTGCAGGGTAGCTAATGGTCATGTGGCATTGACAGTTGCTACATGTCTGCATAGCGTGGGGGGACATGCAACCACAGTCCTACACAGCACCGTGGGTGGTGCACATGACTCTCGCGTGTAGGTGTGACAGGGGGGGCACAGCCAACATTTGTACACATCTGCTGCTACTGTACTGGTCTGCCGGGTACTCCATGTCAGTGTGTGGACCTACCTAAATTGCTGGTTGGATGGATACCAGAGTACGTCAGTTTCCAGCATTAATTACCTGCACAGTGGTGTTGGACGTCCTATTACACAACCTACATCAAACTGCCTGGCCTGCTGTCATCTGTGTGTCATAGAAGGTTGGGGTCAGTCATTGGGCATATCCATAGGCCATCGTATATCATTTGTCTGTATTGGTCCACATCTGTCCAGCTGCATGGAACGTGTGTGGGCTGTACGGACACACTTGAGGGTCAGCCCATAATCTGCAGTAGGTTAGGACATCCTGTGTACTGCAGGCTACCATTGTGACCCCCGTATGTGCTACAGAGGTCATGGTGCCCCTATATGGATGTGTACTGTCTGTTGCCCTAACATTTGGCCACCACAGTCACTTGTATGTATGTATGTATGCATACATACATACATACCATAGCAATGGGTAAGTACACATTCTAATACAACTGCCACTTGTTAGGTCAATAGACATACCCTGGGTGTGTTCCGGACTTGAGGACGGTGCTGGAGTGCTGCCTATGTTGGATGCACACAGTGCACCTCCCATACATGGCCGAGCACAGGTACTGTCATGTTTGGCATCCATTGTACTGTGTGTGGGTCAGAGAGGGGAAATCCGTGGGTACCTACTGTGTCAGTGCATATGCCCTGTGTTGCCTCTTTGCCAAGGGCAGGTCATACTGTGCACGGGCTTTCGCCAACTGTGCCCTACTCGGGTAGTTCCTTCAAGTCACACTGTGCCTGTACAGGCCTTGGCAGTGGTGTTGGGCTGTGTGGCCCTGCCCCATGCTGTTCCTGCTGCAACAGTTACTGCAGGATAACGCTGTGTTGCATAGCAAATACCATAACTTGTATGCATGTAGCTTGTGAATACTGCAGAGCCCCAACGGATGTGTCCGGATACCAGAACTGTGAACCGAGCATCCAAAACACATGCACAAGTATATGTCTTGCCTGTGCATTCGCCTCAGTATGGTGTGAGTGTTCAGGTGTGTGTGCATTGCTGATGGGTGTTATCAGCCACTACACCAGTGTTTACCTAGCATCCCCCACTAGGAGACTGTAGGGGATGCCCATATAGGCATTGGTGTGCTACAGCTGTGTCAGAAGCCATATACGGACACATCATAGCTTCCAGGGCAGACAGCACACACATTCAATCTCATGCCCTGGCCATCGCATATGGCCTAGCTATTGGAGGGTATACCCCTGCACTGACTGTAGGCCCTACCCTGCTCCCCGGGTGGTGCTACGTGTGCAGGCTATAGCACCCAGTACCCCAGGGTACTCATCCATGTGTTTGAACAGATGCATATTGCTGGTCCACTAATCACGTTTGTTGACGTGTACGTGCTCAGTTGCATGTGTTGACATGGCATCTGTGAACTGGTGCAATACTCTGGATGCAGATGCCTGTGAGGTACCCATGATATCCCCAGTTGTGCTGTGTGAGGTCCCTGTGGCTAGTACACCTAGGCCAACACATCCCATGGTATCCACTGTGATGCGTTTCCCTCAGCCTGTTTGATGTGTTAGGCACAGGTCAACAAGCTGCTGTAGGAGGTCTCTGTCCACCCCATACTGCTCCAACATCCCCAGCCCATGTAGCTGTCTAAAAGCATTACTCTGTCCCCAGGCAGCTGGAAACACACACACACACACACACACACACACACACACACACACACACACACACACACACACACACACACACACACACTTGGCAGGGCTGGGAGTCGAACATACACCTAACTACCTTATCACACTACAGCATTACACAGTTACAGAACGCGCTACCGAGACTACTGAACACTGCACTCCCAGAGGCATACTTCTTGGTGGATGACATCATCCGCAAAGACGCGGATAGGGAATGTATGTGGAATGAGCCATCTAAAAGCATTACTCTGTCCCCAGGCAGCTGGAAACGCGCGCACACACACACTTGGCAGGGCTGGGAGTCGAACATACACCTAACTACCTTATCACACTACAGCATTACACAGTTACAGAATCCGCTACAGAGATTACCGAACACTGCACTCCCAGAGGCATACTTCTAGGTGGATCATCCGCAAAGGCAAGGACGCCGATAGGGAATGTATAGAGAGTGAGCAATCTAAAAGCATATTACTGTCCCAAGGTAGACTTAGACAAACACACGGCAGTGGTGTGTGCGGGACAACTGCCTATCTACAGAGCACTATTACAACACTACATAGATACGGGACGCGCCACAGACCGTACACCTTTCAAGACAGTCAACCAGTGTGTTCAATGTAAGCATCCATCGTGATGTGAAAAATGGACATCTGTTGCCTGGATGACCACCATCACTATACAGGATGTCAATGGCCATGCCCATACACAGAGGCACATCACTGACACAAGGTGTCATTGGGCATGCTCACACACTTAGTATCACACGTCCGTTTGGAATGTACTGTGTGTCCATCTACACAATGGCGTACTGGGCATGCTCACACACTTGGTTGCAAAGGACCGTCTTGCATGCACACGTATTTTAAACACGGAAGGGCACAGTTTTTGGAATGTACTGTGTGTCCATCTACACAACGGCGTACTGGGCATGCTCACACACAGCAGTTGCAAAAGGCCGTCTTGCATGCAAAGGGATTCTAAACACGGAAGGGCACAGTATGGTGTTACTGTCCCCATGTACATGAAGGCCACTCACATGTACTGACCAGTACACACTCAGGAGCCAGCACAGATATCTCAGGTGCAGATCACAGAGGTACATGCCACAGTCTACTATGTAGCCCTCTGACATCACCATGTCGTTGGACCAGCAACACACAGCCATACATTACCATAACACCGTGTGACTCATGACCAGTGGACTGTACATATGTCTACAGCAACTGTGCAGACTACACCTGTACCGACAGGGCTCCATCATGTGTTATGAATTGCAATGATACCACTGTACATAACCAGGTCGGCTCTACACATAACAGGGGCCCTGGGCCTTACACAGCGGTGACAGATGACTGTCGCTGTACACCAAAGAACACACATGTTTGGATATGACATGCATGTAATCGCAGTGGATATGTGTATGGACCACACACACACACACACACACACACACACACACACACCACATATGTACATGGCATAGCTTTTGCTGTCCTCCATGCAGACAACTGGCTACAGCAATCGCACGCATGCAAATGGAAGGTAGGTCCATGGCTGTTGAATACTAACAGTACATAAGGTAGCAATGTTGACAGAGGACACATTTCCCCTGAACTAGTTACCCATGACACCCATCATATCCTACAACAGTCCATGTGTTATGTATGTCATCACACATGTCCACCAATTGCAATGCATACAAACATGGCTCCATGACAGGCATGTAGGACCAACACACATGTACAATTAGTGTGCATGCAGCTACCATGCATGTGCAGTAGCTGATTTATGTAACTCATCTGTGCCTAACTACAACCTGCAGTTGCAATGCAGCCCCATCATTGACACCTGTATATGGTGAAATACTTACAGTATGGTAGGATGTACATCAGGTATGGATGGATGTGTGTACATAGTGGTGATCCACCTTTGCAGATGGATATTTGCCGGGGATGGCTCACGGGTGTCACATGCCATCCTACCATTACATGTGCAGACAGTACGCTATGTTACTGTTGCTTGACGGTGAAGACATAAAACCTACACAGCGGTCAGGTGTTACTGACTGTAAGTCACTTGACACCTGTAACACTTACATCCTCCCATGTGCATATAGCAGCACAATTGCCGGAGGTAGTGTTGGTACACATAATGCGGCCAATACTGCTGCATGTCTGTCAGACACATCAGTCACAGTACTGCCATGTGTGTTTGCTTGTGTGACCATATGTGCCACATATGGTGGGGAATACATCCCAATTGTTACACACCCCTGTACACTGTTGTAGAGATCTGTACATACTGCAGTGTTTAAAGCATGACATAGGCAGGGGTGATGTGTCTATCACACACATGTCAGCTATCCATATGTGAATAACATTTGTGGACTCCACTGTGTGTGTGTATGTATGGCTGGCTGGTGCATGGAGTGAGGGTGTATGCTGCCATACAGAACACACAGGATCCCTAACCCCTCATGATGATGCAGTCTACTACCCTGTTGATGCCATTTGTCTCAGCCGTACTGGCTACCTGTACATGTTCATTCTCTGTGCCGTATTGTGTGGGTGCACAGTACTATGAGGGTGATAGGCAGGGGTTCTCACCTCAACACTATGGAGTGGTACGTTAGTGTTCTTGACCCCGTGAGTGTGGGCATGCTCCTGTAATGTGACAGGGTATTACTGCTACATAGTGAGGCCTCATACTATCAAGTGGCCTCTAACGTTATCGGCCGGACCACTGTGTACAGCTCCTGCACCATGTCAACATATCTGTGATGTGACCTGGTATGGATGTCACGTCTCTAGCCACTGTAGCCTGTTGAACAACCCACATGCTTCTGGATCGGCATATGTGTGGACATCTGTGGTATGTTAGCCTTTCCAACAGTCAGGTTGAGGCTATGTATAGCATGCTGATATTGCCATACATGCCTGTGAGTACTCCACATTTACACATGGGAGACTGCTACCTGTAGGAACATGCAAGTAGACCATAAGGAGGGAACCAGGGCATCATTACCAACATGCTGTTACTGTTGTTACCGAGACACATACTGTGAACATATAACAATGCATGATCAACCTGTACTACATGGTATGTCTGGTGCGTGTCAACAGTACACAACTAATGTAATATACACTTCTCTCACTATTCTGTTCACCCTGTGCATCAGACCATTTGAGCATGTCCCTGCACCGATGGTGTGGATGACAGGGATGTGGCACAGGCTTCATCATATGCACTGGGTGATGATGTTTGCCAGGAGCATAGGCTGCACCAATGGATGACATCATGTGTGTGGGTAAGGGCCGGTGATCTGATTAGACATGTCTGGTCATTATGCATGTGGGTGTTGCGGTGCCCTACAGATGTGTTTGCCATTTGCGTGTATGTGTGCACACAGTTCTGCCTTTTGTGCGGCCTTCACAGGGGTATTATTGACGGCTCCAGATTGTACAGACCAGGATGTACAGCTCAGTGTCCGGCCACGTGACCTGTGCCTGCCAGGGTTTGCACGGGCACTACCAGGCAGGGGTACAGATTGGCTACTGTCCAACACATGTCCACTGGAACAGTGTCCCTGCTGGGAACGTCCAGGGCCACGTCCACGTGGCCTGCTGTGTCCTGGTGTGGACAGCGCAACACTAGCTGTACTGCTAACCGGCACTGTGGGAGCGGGTATGTGAGGTGGCACGCTCACGACCTGCACTAGGTGGTGTAGCTGGCTTACGTCCATGTGGCATACACCTCACTCCTACCAGATGTTCCAGCACAGACGGCTCACGCTCGCGGATTGCCATGCCACGGTCAAGGATTCCGACCATGTCACCCAATTGCCTGTCCAGAACATCAGCAATCTGCTGTTTAGCATTTGCCAATGCCTGGATGTTGTCGTTTAGAGTACGGATAGCAGCCCTTCTCTAATCTGCCATTCACCACGTGCCTGTACCGCCATTACAGTCTGGAACATTCGTCTGGTGATAGCTGCTGCGCTCTGTCCTGCAGGTGCATGTCTGCCAGAGGTCATCCTACGAGCAGCACTGGCCACATGCCTGTGTGGCACATCTGCAGTCATTACACTGACACCATGGTGTGGAGACGCACCTTCTGTAGCCACCACACGTTCCTGTTCCACGCTAACAGACACGGACTGTCCTTCCTCTATGGCCACTGGTGATGCGGTATGTGTTGGCAGCAGAACTGTGTGCGGGGAAGAGGGGGACATAGCTGGGATGGCAACCATTGGCACAGATTCAGCCCCTGACAACCCTGCCTGTACCTCATGGATATGTTCATCACTGCTAGTATCTGTGGGGAAACTAACATCAAATGGACCGCAGGAGGGTAGCGCACCTACATCAACTGTGAATGCAAAGAAAGACTCTAAATTACAATAGAGACACAGACACACCATGCATGTGATTTGACAGACTGTATGCAGCATGCATGTGATACAGCAGACGGCATGCAGCTCAGACATCAGTAGTGGTAGCATACCTCCCTTGGTTGCACACAACAACAAGCAGGTGTCATATCAGTAGCCATGCAGTTCACACAATCATGGTAGTAAGCATGCATCCCTGTGATACACCATGTGGATTAGAACAGGTTAACAGTACACATGGCTGATGTGACCTTGACATGTAATCTGCTGACGTGTGCATGAACATGCATACATGTCTGACACAATGGTGTCCTGACACATGCACAGTGTTGTAATGGGCATCACATTGCAGTGTTATCTGTATGCCCTACAGACAGAATGCATGTTTAGCAAATGTGCATGAGCATGGAAGGGTAGTGTGAGCAGTCTACATTGCTATACAGTGTGAAGTATAGACACTGTGCCATTGCATGGCATCATGAGGCGTCTATATTGCTATACAGTGCGTAAGATGCACACCTCACATAGCCATAACTGCATGCATACCCATGACATAACTGTGGATTGTGACCCACGATGCTGAGGTGTATACACACCAAACCATGCTGTGTCATGTGACAGGTCACTGGAAGACCTACAGATGACACCCCTTCACAACTACTACAGAGGCTTAGCTGCCTGGCAACCATGTCCCACATGACATTGATGTACCACACACACAAGGTGCACAGCTAACTGTGATGTCCTACAGCAGCAAGGGAAATGTACAGTATCTGTGGCCTGATGTGGTGTCAATGTCTGTGGAAGCTGTACAGGTGACTACTGTCATGCTATGACACAGTCGTGATGTTCAACCCATCTTATATGGTAGACTTAAGTGACACCTCCAATAGCTGTGCACAGGCTTTTAGGATGTCCTGTGTACCACATCAACTGTACAATCAGTCAACTAAGGCTATAATTGGACCATGTGTGGACAATGTACAACAGGGTGTATACACATCGCATCTACTGTGTGGCTACATGTCTCTGGCCATCCCCCATGGCCATGTGTGAATGTGTTGGCCAAATGTTTGTGATGGCCATCTATCTCACATGTCTGTGTTGTCCCATATGACATACACTCATAGATGTCAGATATGTCACCATCCACATGGCTATGCAGACAACGGGTTGTATGTTTGGTATGTGGGGTATGTGTTATGGGATAGTGTGACAATATTGCAGCCAGAACACTACATCTCTGGGACATCTCAGATGGCACATCACAATGTGTGCACCCATTGCAGGGGCATATAACACAATGGTGACCCCTGTGGGCTGCCTATTTCCCAGCTCACTGTGTGGTACTATTTGCGTACCACACATGTGGTGTTCCAGTGTATAGTACATATGCCTACATTGTACAACACCTCCACCGTTGTATGCACAGCTGTCCAAACATGTAGCAATGACAGATACTGTGGTTTCATGTCAGTGTATCATTTCATTTGTATATATTGCACATGGGTAGCCAGTGTGAATGATGGGAGATGTGATCTGTATATCGTAACTGGACCAAACATGAAGTGTACAAGCGTTAACTGGCCACATGGCGAATAGATCTATGCTTTAACATGCCTGATACTGATGACTGTCTCACCTGCAACGGACTGATGTCTGTGCGGCACGCCAGAGGTACCTGTATAGGGGTGACACAGCAGTTTGAACATTATCCATGACTGTCAGCCACAAGGTGCACTCTGCATGTTAACACATTTGCCTGTACAATAGCATATAGTATGCACATGTGTACATATACAGGGTAAGCATACTGTAGTATGCAGCATGTGTGTAAACATACCTTGCATATGATGTTACATTGCATAATGTACAGTGACACATGCAACTAAATGTGATATAATAGTCATATGTGCAGTACTGAATTACCAGGCAAGTCCATGCTCATTGGTTGGGAGACACCCACCTGCACGATGGCAGCTAGTGTTTGTGGATGCTGTTCTGAGGGTGTCCCCAGACTGGCCAGTAGCTCCTCGGTGTGTGAGTGGGGGCTGGATTGGTGGCCCACCACCTCTTCCACCTTGTTCCCTGGCGATTGCAGTGGCATGCTGTTTCGCATGTCGTATCAAGTCCGTGCAGTGTCTGCGCACCTGCTGGTAGGTGCGGTTATGGCCACCCACATCATTAACCCTCCTGCGAAGATCCTGCCACAGGTCTTCACGCTACTAGTCATGCTGTGGCACATGGCTGAACAACACCTCGTAGTTCTCATGGAGGTACGGGATGAGGACATCGTCCTCCTGGCGGCTGTACGCTGGCAGGTGTGAGCGAGGCATTATCTGTAAGACATAATGATGGCGGCAGGTCACAGTATCACAGAGATGTACAGAGATACAGCTGCACATAATTTGTAGTAAATCTAGTACATCTGCACAGTTATCTTTGCAAATCATGAGACTGACCTGTTTGTGTCACACACATGTAACACCCGTTATGCATTGGATATCACCATATATGTGTGTCACCTCATTACATTGTTCATACTCCATGTGAATGCTGTCTTGATGTGGGCATGTCTGTTTGGCATTCTTGCCTATCAGCACATGCCTGGATGTGTCCACAGTAATGCTGTTTATCTTGATGCTGTGTAAGCAGCAGCAATCAGAACCTTGACTCCTAGAGTTGATGTATAATCCTCTTTATTACGAATAAAACTGGACCACAACGAAACAGTAAAACAGTTGTAAACAGTATAAAAAGCAGTACTAAGCGCTTTCACCCTTCCATGTCAGGGCATCATCAGAGTACAAAATAACTAGCCTAGAACGTCCCTTAAATACAGTTGCTATGGTTAATCTAATTACATAATTATGTTAATCAACACTCATTGACTGAAGCTTGTATTGTGTTAGCAGTGAATGAAAAATACATTTAAAATAAATTAAAGGGAAACTGCTAATGCAGACATTAAACATAAATTTTACCCTTGTATCAGTTTGTTATAGATTTTAAAATTTTTAAAATGTTGTGTGACTACAATTCATCACATTGAGATACACATTTGGTATAAATTTATTTGGGTCTATTTTTGTATTTGTATCACAAAAAATATATATCAAATAATTTATATAGTTGTGAATTAGTGTAATAAAAATGTTTTACCAATAAGTTAAACACTAAATATAATATATGTATATATATATATGATAGTTATTAGTAATAAGTAAAAAATAAATATTAAATATTAATTATTAAATGTTATAAAACTGAATAAAATCTAATTTAATTTGATATATGTGTGTTAACGTTACAATTAAATTTAATAAATTTTATTTTGTTATAATAGTGTTTTAATAAGAATAAATTAATTATATAATGTTACGTTAACATCATGAATTGTACCAATTATTGTTAAATTTAATAAGTTTATAGATAAAATGAATGAACTTGTTAAAAATGAATGAACTTGTTAAAAATGGGAATAAAAAATAGTTGGAGTAATTTATAACAATTAGTTTTGATGATTAAAAATATATATATGTACAACATTATTGTATGTTTAGATTGGTGATGTCTGACTACATGACTATTTATTGTGTGTGTATATATGTTATAATTGTGAAAATAAGTGTAATGCCTATGAGAAACGTGTATATGTAAAAAATGTATGTAATATATGTATTAAATATAATAAATATAATAAATATATGTGTGAAACGTTGTGTCTGTGTCATTAACTACTAAATAATTTGTGATTTTAACTTCAATATACTAGTAATGGAAACTTGTTCGTTGATGCCTGGCCACTTATTGGCGTTTAATCTTAGTTGCCAAATACATTCTCTGGCTTCCAAGAGGGTCTTAATATCGCCCCCGTTGTACAACTTGTGTTGTGGTATTCTATCTATAACGAAAAATAGAAATTTTTTGAAATTGACACACACCGTACTGTGAATATATAAGGCACTTGTTTCTTTCTTTATCTTAATGTCACTGGTGTGTTCAATACGAAGTTTTAGTTTTCTGTGTGTTTTGCCTATATAAAAGGCCTGACAACTTGTACAAGTAGCAGCATAAACAACCATAGAGGTATTACAATCACAAGTTCCTGGACATCTAATTGTTTTTCATAATTGTATATAGATAAATATGGTCCATTGTTAATGAACCTACATGAACGACATCCCACATTTGTACATTTTGGATCTCGATACATTTCATTACTAAATGGTTTCTCAAATAAATTCTTTAGACTTCCTTACTAAAAGTACATTTTGGCTTGTTACCAAGTATTTTCCCCAAGTCAACATTGATTTCTGTAATAATGTTCCATGAGTCATACATCACTTTAACAATGTGTTGAGATTTTTCATTAAAAGGGATGATGAAAGTGTCATGTCCAACATTCCTGGTATTAGATACATCTTTACATGGTAATCCATAGTGTATAATGGGTTTATATAGTGTTGTCCTATTACTTTTTACACTATTACCAATTCTTGATACCAACTCCTCTGGATAAGCTCTAGCGGTGAACATATTTTTTAGTATGGTGAGCTCATTTAAAAAGGCCTCTTCATTGCTCACTAATCTTGACAGCCTCACCATCTGGCCCTTAACTAAATTCGTTTTCTGGTGGTTCGGGTGGCTACTATCAAAGTGTAGAAATGAATTGGAGTAAGTTTTTTTCCGATAAATGTTAGATTCTACTCTACCATTTTGAAATGAAATTGTGATATCTAAGAAGTTAATCTTTTCGACAGAAGTATGGCTAGTGAATTTCAAAAAACTAGTAGTTGAACCAATATATGTAATGAATTCTTTAAGCTCAATCTCAGACCCCTTCCAAAAGATTAAAATATCATCAAGAAATCTTAGGTAGATCAAAATGTTACTCCAATAGGTACTAGTAAAAACGTGTTCCTCCTCCCATGCTGCCAGCACCAAATTAGCATAAATTGGGGCACATTTGGCTCCCATTGCAACACCGCTTTTTGTCTATAATGTTGACTATTAAAATAAATAAAATTATTTTCTAGAACTATTTCCAACATCTGTGACAACAGTCTAGTTTCAGAGTTGCTATAGCCACTGTGTTTGTTGAGACAAATTTCAAACAACTCAAGCCCTTCTTGGTGTGGAATCACACTAAACAAATTAACAACGTCAATGGTGACCATACAAAAATCAAAATGACCGTTAAAAGAATCAACAAAGGCACGTAGCGAATCTAAGCAGTGCCACGAATCTCTAATAATGTGTGGAAAGTCTGACAAAACTTTTTTACACTTAAAATCGATATAGGCAGCCAAAGCCTCTGTTTTTGATCCTTTGGCGGAGACTATCGGTCTAAATGGAGGGTTATCAAGATGTTTGTGAATTTTTGGAATCCCAAAAATAGAGGGCACTACTGGGTATTCGACTGATAAATAATGATAAGTTTGTGCATCAATCATTCCATCCATCAAAAATTCGTACAGTAGCCAATCAATTTTAGTATAGGCCATGTCCACTTCGTGTCTATTCACCTTAACATAAGTACTTTCATCATCCAATAATGTGGCCATTCTATCTATATAATCACAAGTCAACATAATAACTACACCACCTCCTTTGTCTGGTTTCATTATTCTGAACTTGTTAGAACTGGTTAGCTCTTTTAAACAAAAACGTTCTGCTGAAGTTAGATTATATGTAATACTGGTTTTTTCATTAAGTATTCTTCTTATGTGTGTTTCACAAAGTTTTTCAAATATGTGTATAATGAGATTCTGAGGTGGTATAAATGTACTATGACGCTTAAGAGTGAGTCCTTTGTCCAATGTGGTTGGATTAGAATCATGAAAAAAAACCTTTAAATTCAATAACCTGGTATAAGTTTTTAAATTAATCAGGACTTCACCAATATCTAACTTAAAGGTTGGCACAAAAGTGAAACCTTTACTGAACAATTTTAGGTGTGTGGTGTCGAATGTTTTGTCAGTAAAATTATACAGATTAAAACCCATATAGTTAATAACTTTTATTCCATTAGTTGGGTTTGTCATGGCAGTGTTGACCCTAGTAGTCTGTTGTTGCACAATTCCAACCTCTGGATTTGAATATAATGTTAGCAAGGTACCACTTGGTGTAAGGTATGAATTGTCAAACTCCACATTACGTTGTGTTTCACTTTGTGCTACCATCTGCCCCTTCTGTTGCCTCCATTGTTGTAGTTCCTTTGAATGCATGTCACATATCAACACATACACTGCCTTAATGGACTTGAGCAGTGACAATGCACACATATGCATGGAAACCTTTACATGCATGTGTTTTGCCATATACATCTACACAGCACTGTACAGCGGTTCAACATCCTGCCACGGATCACCTGTGTTGCACATGTGATAGACATGGGACAATGGCTAGTCGGACGTCATTCGCAGGGATGGTTATCAACTATAGCATGTACAGGCAAGGTTTCCTAGCTGTATCCAACAGCCATTTTGCCACTGCGCGGTGCATCAGTGCCACATTACTGATCCAGACAGTTGATAATACATCTACTTGTATGACAGAGATGACAAGTGCAGCTTTGATGGACAGGGTTGCATGGTATGGCGGGAGTATGTCACATGTATGGCACAGGGATCTGTCCGGCATGTGGCAATCCTAGTAGTAGGACGGTGGCTGTCCATGACGTCTGTCTTTCAGATCAGGATATGTACGTGTAGCATGTCCAACATCATAGTGTAGCACATGTCTTTTTGCAAGGTGGCCAGCATGCTGCATAGTGGAGGGGAGGATTGTGAAGGCTGATATCTCCTATCCACGCATGGCCAATACCCCTTAAAGGTGATATGTGATCCAATATTGGTCACCCGAGTGCTGAGTATGCCTGTCCACTGATCTCCATGCTCATGGATGGCACCTTGTCATGACATGGTGCCTCGTATGACTAAGAGGCCTGGAGACGTCACCAACTCCGGGAGGTGAACTGCACAGCACCATCTCTTACACAGTGTCCATAATGTTGACCGCAGCCTAGGTGGTACTTAATGGGTACAGGGATATTCATCTAGCGGTGACTATGCTGATATCATCTGTCAGAATGTGCACATATGTCACACACCTCACCCATAAAGCCCATTCTGTATGTTGCTCACAACACTGAGACCGCTATTGCTCATAGGTCATGGCCATTCACATCCTTCCATACACAGATGCCTCCCATTTGTCTGTGTGGTATGGGCTACAATGAGGGGGGCGTGCAACACATTAACCCTGTTTTACTGTAGCTGCCACTGGTGTGATATGCACATGTCACTCTGACACCTTTTGTAGTGTTGATTCTGTCAACAGGCCACTGGTAGAACACTCCTGTGACATACAAAGGTACATGTCGTCAAACATCCGTACTGTCATCTACATCTGTACTGCTAACATCTACATTGATAATGGTTCATGGACTTGCAGACCATACTCAGCAGGATAATAGTGCGGTGCCTCCAATTATGACCACCGTCACCACTTGTGGGTTGATATTATCCAACACCCTATCTGTATTGCATTGTCATGCTCAGCACTTGTTCAGAACTTGTGAGCACTTCATGAGCTACTAATTAATGTAGCACGCATTCCTCACAAGTACACTGTCTGTCCTTACAATTCCAGCTTGCTTACAGTACAACAGCTGTTGTACACACGTAACTCGCATATCTTGTGAGACATGGTTGAATATACAGGCATGTCCAACTGTTGCATACCAGTGCTATTGCCTGTCTATATGATGAATATGGTGTACATGTGGCAATAGAGCGATTCTCATGTACACAGTCAATGCTCACCTCCCAACATGCGACACTACAGCCTGTGGGAGATGCACATATGCAGCCATGCTGGGGGTAATGCTGTCACCAACCCTGACTGAACTTGACAGTTATGTGGGGACGTGTAACATTTGCAACACACCTCACTCATCACATAGTCTCAAGATCTCCACCACCACAGGCCGCACATACGAGTACAAATTGTGCAGTACCTCTCCATACTCTGTGTAGGCACCAAAAGCAGCCCCCAAAGGCAGCCCCCATCACCAAACACAACAACAATAATTTATAGCCCACAGACTCATGTGTGCCCATCACATACAGCCAATAGGGCGTTATAACATGCACAACACACCAGTCATAGGTGACTCTAGGCGGTCACACTGATGTCCCACTCAGCAGGCTACACAAGGCGATAGTCGCTTACATCTAGCTGTCGGGTAACTGGTTCTGCAACATAACCTAGGCACCCATGCCACACCTCACCAGGTACAATTTGACTGTCATTCTCCATGTTAGTGTGACTGCCCTGAGATGCAACTTCACAGACTACACATGCAGGGACATGCAATAGCTCACCAGTCTTGTAGCCCTGAAGGTATGGGCCAAGCCCTGGGGAGCATTATGCATTCATCTGGACTTGAAGTGAAACAGTCAGTCATCGTACAATGGTATCAACAGTTGCCTATGCTTCTGCTGTCATTCCACAGGCATCCGGTATCTGTCCGCTTTGACTGACATGGTCAACAAAACACTATGCTTTGGCACAGATGACCTGCACCTGTCAGCCCTGGGAGTACAGATAACATGTAAGGCTCTTGCTGCTCCTATACTGCCTGTCTTGCACAGTTTCCAATAACATTCACCACCAGAACGGGAACAGGCAAGCAAAACATGGGGTCATGTGACTCTGTGCTTGACATTCATCTCTGACGCATGCAGGCAAGGCACTTCTTATAATGGACCACTTTAATATCTCTGCAGTGACTGGGACCTGCCTCTAGGTTCCGCAGAGCACACCTGCAATGACAGGTTATACGCAGACCACACCTTTCAGTCATGTAACCTGTACCGGAACACCCACGGCTGAGGTGTTCTATTCCACTATGTTGTACACACATCCTGGCTAGTTACTTGGCACAATGCATCAGAGGTGCTTCACGTGCAACTAACTGTGGCCAGAACTGCTATACACATTGTAACATGCTACGGATTCAACAACATACCCCACAGTTACCAGACCTCATTTCTTGGTGTACTGGACAGCAGGGTTCACCAAGACCAACAATATCCTAGACATGGACACTACCAACATGTGACTGGTGTTCCACACCTGGAGTTATCCCCTCGTTGGTGGATTCCGAACATATGCTACTCACCCTTGTTATCCACATCCCGGCACCACACCCTTCACGGCATACACAGTACAAGTGTACTACGTCTACTACAGACTTCTTATGACAGCAGTAGTTAACGTTATGACACCCGTGCAGATGGACAATGCACATACAAATGCTGAAACCTACCCCAGTGCATTTCATTAGCACTTACACGACTGCATGGATCATGCTATTCCAAACAGAGCCATGATGGTATCCACCAGATAACGGACGCCACTCTGGGGGTCTAGTTCCATGGACATAATTTACAACAAAAGGTGGAGGATGTTGCAAAATGGAGTACAATCCCATGGGTGGGATAGCTCACTGGTCAGCCTCAGTAGGGCTACGGGATCCCTCCTCACATACTCCGAACCTAGCTACGTAAACATTACTGCGACACATTCCAAGGTGTACCACAAGGCATTATGTAGGTATGTCAATAGTCAATGGCAATACCCACATCTGCTCTGACATACAACAGTTACTCAGGAACATTACACAACTGAGTGATGTTGGCAACATGCTGGTGGATGGGTTCAATGCTAACATTACACTCTCTCATGCCCTACAGGGCCACAATCTCTGCAGGAACATTGCGGTGTCCCTGCGGTCACAACTGTGCACTACTAACCTGCACTCTCTAAGGCCTGGAACACTGACTCCATGCGACCGTCCAACATCCCAGGCTGTGATTTACACAAACCTCTGAACGACATGTCTCCCCACTTGGCCACCAGATTCAGTAATAGCCTTGTATCAGACATTGTGGCCCCTGAATGGCACACAGCAACAGTTATCACACTCCACACAGGTGGCGCCCCTGAATGGCACACAGCAACAGTTATCACACTCCACACAGGTGGCGCCACAATGAACAAGGACTATTGCCCTATATGCCTGACTGGACTGTTCTGCAAGGCTATGGGGCACATCATCATGGAAGTCATTCACAGAGACATTGGTGGGCTCCAGTCCTTTGATGCCACCCAGGTTGGACATGTTGGGTTCAGAGCATGGCTCTTACACCTGGTGGACTCCTTTGATACAGTTACCAGGGTAGTTGATGACGGTAAGGGGGTCCACACAGCCTACATTGTCCTCTCAGTGACTTTCAGCACCGTTCTCCATTCTGGTATTGACAACATACACATCCACCTGCACATTGACCCCCATGTCTCTGTGTTATGCAATGTGGCTCACGGACAGGACCCACACAATGAGGGTAGCATACCATAGTACCCTACTGTATTTCAGTTACACTTGGCGTACCACAGTCCTCAAGTCATAGGGCCCCTCATGTCCGGTATATGCTTCTCTGAGGTACAGGCTAGCACAGAGGGACTTTCCCTGACTAGCTTTCCAGACAATTGCATACAAAGCACCATGATTGATCCACCAGCTGATATTGACTTCCTCCATAAGGGTGTCACTGTGATGGATACCGGATATCAATATCATGGCCTCAAGCTGCATGACAAAAGGTGCATGAACATCCCCTTTGCATTACACCAATCACCCACTGACAATCACATAGGTGGTAGTCCCCTACATACATGTCACATTGTACGTGATCGTAGTACACACGTATGTAGCACCCACTCCTTTGATAACCATATTGCCACTGTGGCGTGGATATCCTTCTACGCCTTATTAAAACATTACAGGAAAGGGGAGAGAAAAACGTTAATGAAGCAGACGCTTTGATCACTGAATCACAGGAGCATTTCTTACGTTGCACTCTACCCCCAATACTAGCCTTCACAAACCGTCAGCTAGTAATGGTTCGGGGAGCCTGAGAGGATGTGACGCTAACACAGGAAGTGCCAGAGCTATAGGTGCATCACCCAGAACGGCTCAGAACACTAGGGACGGTCGTGGTGAGAGAGGCGAGACTACTGTTGGCGTTTCTACTAACTTTGATTACAATTACACAGATTTAAAAGTTTTTTTGACTGCTCTGACCTTTACAAATGTGTTGTATACGAACACGAAGGATATGGATAGTTTAAGTCAACAATTCAAGCAGTTTGAAAAGGTTCTAAGAACATTTAAATCACTGCAGATGGACGTGTATTTGGAGAGGTCGTTGGAAGTGGGACAAGTTCCTAAAGGACTTCGTATTTTTAAATTGCCATATGGTTTTACAGAAGGTACTGTGTTTTTTGATCGTTAGAATTGTTTGATAAAACTGGTTTGGATTTGGTTAAGCTCATTATTCGTAATAATAATTCCAAGCTGACAGTCCTGTCTGAACAACTAGTGGCACTTGATAAAAATATTAAACAGGACTTGTTTGAGCACAATAAATTTCGCTTGGAACAGATTTTTAAGGACATGGACAAGTTTTCCAGTAAAGGTTTAGACATTAAAAATGAAAAGTTACAAAGAGATTCTTTTGATTTTAAGAATAACAAAGTTTTTTCTCATTTTAAGCAATACAAAAATATGAAATATAATGGTAAATTAGTAGACAGAGATGTTTATGGTAGAGGTGACATGGCTATGGACAATAATGATCAACATATAGATACTCATAGAAATAATGATGATTTTGTAAATTCTGATTATGATGGACAACTTGATTTTTTAGAAGAACTGACTCTGAGAAGGTTGGAGAGATTACGCAACAGATACGGTACACAACAACAGAACAGGTATTACAGGAATACAACACACAAGAACAGTGCATGGTACAAATAGGAGCATTTGATTTAAGTGATGGTAAAATTTCACGTGATTCTTTTGTTTGTGGTTACAGTATTAATATTAATGTTTCAGGTAATATTAGTATTACTAATTTTGAAGTACCTGATGACAGAACATATAACCAGACCTTCGAGAATCAACATATTAATGATGTTATTATTACAGAAGGTGGTTTTAGTGTGTATAATTACACTGATAAACATTTCGGCAATGAGTATGTAGCTCTTTTTAAAAGAGGTTTTAGTTTTGTTCTGTCTTTTAAATTCGATATTGGCAAAATTTTAATTTAATTTAAAGCTTTATGCTAGATTACTTAATTTAAAAGTATTTTTTTCAAACAACAACAATGCCGGTTTTAGTGATACAGCACATTTGACACTGAAGCGTAGTAGTACTTTTATTCCACCAAGTAATCCCATGATTCATATTTTTGAAAAATTATGTGAGATTCAGTTCAGAAAAGCTTTAAAGAAAGAAAATGATGTGGCTGAGAATCTCACATCTGCTGAAAAATTTTGTCTTAAAGAAATTACTACTACTGACAATTTTAGAGTTATGAAACCAGACAAGGGAGGTGGTGTGGTAATAATGACTAATACAGATTATTATAATAAAATGACCATCATGTTGAATGATACTAATACATATGAAAAAGTGACTAAATATGAGATGTCAAGGGCCTATATGAAAGTGGATTGGATACTATATGAATATTTGATGGAAGGAATTTTAACTAAAGATGAATATTGTTTAAGTGTCGAATTCCCCATTACTCCAACAGTTTTTGGTATCCCGAAGATACATAAGGATGTGTATAATCCACCCTTTAGGCCTATTGTTTCTGCAAGAGGGTCAAAAACTGAGGCCTTGGCATCTTTTATTGATGTTAATTGCAAAGATACTCTTGCAAAATTGCCACACATTTTAAGGGATTCCTGGCATTGTCTGGATTTAATTAGACAAAATAATGTTATGATTACTTCTGACTTGATTATGGCTATAATTGATGTGGTCAGTTTATTTTCAGTTATTCCTCACAAGCAGGGTCTTGAAATGTTTGAGGCTAGTTTATTGAGTCATAGTGACATGGATGTCACAAAATGCCGCCTTTTAACTGAATTAATGGAAATTGTGTTGGAAAATAATTTTATTTATATTAATGGCGAATTCTATAGACAAAGTACTGGTGTTGCAATGGGCGCTAAATGTACTCCTATATATGCAAATTTGGTGCTAGCCAAATGGGAAAGTGACTCAGTTTTTACATCCATATATTGGCATAATGTATCCCTGTATTTGCGTTATCTGGATGATATATTTTGGACAGGAGAAAAGGCTGAGTTGATTGAATTTATTGAATATCTGGGTAGGACATCTGATTTTCTAAAGTTCACTAGTAATATTCAAGACAAACTGTGAATTTCTTGATCTTATTTTGTCCCATGACGACGATGGTTTTCATTCCAACATTTTTAGGAAGAAAACCTTTTCTAATTCTTTTTTACATGTTAGTAGTTGTGTCATCCTTTGTATCAAAAAAGAAATTTGATCAAGGGGCAAATGGTTAGATTATCAAGAATTATTAGTGACTATAATATATTCAAACAAGAAATTGATATTTTGTCCAATATGTTTATGGACCGAGGATACCCCAATGATTTAATTGGTACTATCAAAAGGGATATTTATACTAATAGGACCATAGTACATAGACCCATTATTAAATATGGGTGTGACAGTTTGTCCAAAGCTAATTCTAGTTTGCCTAGATACGATTCATTATTTTGCCATATAATGATACATCACATTATTTAGCTAATATTATTAAGGAGACATGGACAAGTGTTTTTATAAACTACACTAAGTTATCTAAGATATTAGGAAGTCAGCCCAAAATCACTTTTAGTAGAGGGAGAAATTTAAAGGACATTTACGAGTCTAATAGTAATAGGAATTTATATAAAACATCTAAAATGAGTAAATGTGGTACTTGTCACACTTGCAAATACATTAATGATGGTCCGTACGTTGCAATACAGGGTTACAGTAAGACTATTAAATGCCCAGGATACTGTAATTGCAACACGAAGATGGCGATATATCTGGCTACTTGCTCAGCATGCCCGGCATTTTATGTTGGTAAAACTATTAGGAAGCTAAGAGAATGCATAGTTGAGCATGCTAGGGATATCGAGAAACACAAGACTGCGAGTTCCTTGTACATGCACAGTAGTAGATGTCCAAATTTTAAAATATTTATATTTTTTGTCATAGATAGAATTCCACACAATATTCACAAAGGCGGTGATGACAAGACTATGCTTGAGGCTATGGAATGTTTATGGCAATTCAGATTAAATGCTTGTATGCTACCTGGTATTAATGAAAATATATCTATTTCAAGTATTTTAAAATATAGGTCACATTTTATATGACCATATTTTATGTATAGTCATGATTTAATATATTTATTAATTACATATTTTACTATAATATAAGTTTTTCTACTTTTTTATATGTATAGTGTTGACATTTATATAATATGTATTTTAAACATGTAGTTTTATATTAGAGCCAAGTCACTTTAAACAATTCAATGTAGAGGTATATTTTAATCGATCAATTATCTTTTTAATTAATTATGTTATTAGGCAATTTTTGCATATATATGAATGGCCTTGATGTTAATCCTTTGTACTCTGATGATGCCCTAATGTTTGGGTGAAAGCGCAAAGTACTTTTTTATGGTTATGGGATAAAACGGTTGATGCAGTTCACTGTGTGGGTCTTATTATCTTACTAGTTCTCGTTTTTGTTGGTATCCTATGTGGCCACCCTTATCTATACTGGGTTTGTAGCTGGAACATAGGCACCCATTGTACCTCTGAACTCCTGACGTATACACACATTCAAGGGTACAACACCCCGTTTAGGGTGTACCTTACAGAATAGCTACGGCTTTACATACCGCATTAACACGCCATGAGGATTATTGATCTCCAAAGGTTGACGAATGCGGCAGAACTACTGACACCACGACTGTACACACTTGCATACTACTGTACACACTTGCATACTACATACTCAGGGGTGACCTCTGCTGAACACACAGGACCCATGTCCACAACAATGTTCATGGATATACTCCACGTAAGCGACTTAAGCAAAAGCCATTGTGAGCAACATTGTCATGGATATGTGCACACACGCAATGATGAGTGGGATGTGCTTGAGGGTTACATTCCCAAACCAGACACTCACCATGCTTTGGAACATGATTCCTATGTACATCACGCAGGGACACTCAGTAGCACTGTTCATGTGATACCTCACTTGGTGGATGAGAGACGCACATGTACGCCAGTGATCACTGCAGTGGCTGTACTGTGCAGAGGTGCAGGTAACACATGGCTCTGCTGTTCACAGACAAGACACTACCCTGGAGAGGTGCCGCTGGTGTAAACTCTGTAGTTGGGCTTACACATAGAATTGCCAGACTGCATAGTACCTCACTATGAACCTGTGAAGCTATTATATGTCCTTTGTGCATGGTTAATTGAGTAGCTCTTCCATTTTGATTAGCTGTCATGCTGTTAGTGTCCCGTGACTACAAGCCATATGTATCCTTTTATTGTATATTGTACATGCCAATAGACAATACCTTTGGTATGCATGATATGCCTGTTATGCTGTGTAGAATATCTGACATATCTACCTACAATACTGTACATTACACATTTTACATATTATCCCATAATGCAAAGCATACTTGCACAGCGGGACCACCTTAGGCATGTCATTGTCGTTATATGCCCATACACATGCCTACTGTGACAGTATATCATCATATGCTATTCCCTGCTATGGCACGTACTTGTTGGACATACCCTACCACTGATGGCGGGGTGGTATGGAGTTCTGTTTAAAGCCCTCATGTAGCATCCCTTGTGGTGTCTGTGATGTTTACTTTGTGGCCCACTGCAGGACACACAATTTCTACAAGCGTTACTATGCTCAGCAAGGCATCACTACATAATACCTTTTCCTACTTTATGCATTGCAAACACTTTTAGTTAATACAAAACAGGCTATACATACACTAACATATACTGAGTGTACATACCTTATCGTTCCAAACTTCCGTAACTATCTCTCTTACACTGTTTAAACAGTTCTATGGTATGAGCATACAGTTTGAATGTCTGGCAAGTCATCCTTGTATACGTCGATACCTGTAACATGTGGTTTCCTGCCGCCAATTGGTGTTCCTGAGTGAATTATTACTTGCACATCAGCTGTGCAACTGCTCCATTCGCCAATTACACGGCAACAGTGGGGTATAATTGCATTCTCCACTTGGGCGTTGCATATTTGCCCTACCTTCAGGGAGACTGCCTGTATTGTGTTTTGTTGTGTGTAATTGCAACTGCTATGTGTAGAGACACGGATGTTTTGGATTCATGTCCCCCGTGGATTGTGTGTGACGGCTAGAGTATGTGGTTCTACATGTGAGTGTACCTGTCATCCCAATTGTCTGATAAGGGACAATTGCAAACAAAACCTGTAACATCACCATCTGTTCCATTATACAACGGCTACGATTTCACATGGCACCTTTAAAAATGTCTCTCTCAAAAGGTATGTTAACGCTTCTGCAGATGTAATTGAGTAAGTGGATGTTTGTGCTGTAATTACAGTCTGTATTGCTATAGTTTCGTGTGTGGGGTATGTAGGTGGGTATACGTAGCATATACAGGTTTGTGGGGCTTGCATTTCTACATATTCCATATATGTGTGTGGGCTTCTTCCCTAATCTTCCCTAATTAAAGACCTATCAGTTAGTAGACTTTTGTTACAGGCATATACATTGGTTTCTATTTAGTATGCAGGTGAGGTCGATACTTCCATACCTCCGGAAATACAGCGATATGTAAAGGAATGTTACTAAATGACAGCTGTCCTGTGTATTTCTGTCCCAGATATTTGCACTCATCATAGTTTTGTTGGTAACTGAACCTCTTTAGCATGGGTTGCCACCTTTTCAAATGGCCATTGTGGGACACGCATCGGTGTTTACAGGCCGACACATACCCACGGTCAATACACAGGATAGCACATACTTTTATCGTCCATACATAGTTATTGTTGTAGGACTTTGGCTACTTATCATATTGCATGTAACATTTACGTTTCTTACATACAGGCATAACTATTTAATGCAACTATCCCATAATATATGGGAAATGATGTCCTACAATCTCGGACATTTGCCCTTTTTTTAATGTTTTATGTCAGGACACGACTACCCAGGGAGGGGCTGTCCCTCCTAATGTGGGACAGGTGGTAACCATATGCCTACGGCTCGCTATAACCACACCTACCGTAATGATCTACCTCCGAGTTGGCACTAACAGACACACCATGCAGACACACACGCACGTTAGTCACACGCACATGGCACCCTCAACATACACAGACTACGGCAATCACAAACCCAGTTGAACACAGTACCTACGTGGACTGCAAAACCGGCAGCGGTAACTAAATTTCCCTTCATATCATGATAATACTCGTGTTTCTAGTGTTCCGGTACTGTGTTCTTTTGGTCTTTCAGCCTCATGGTTACGTGTGTCTGTATGTGACACATTCTATAGTTGGTGGTATCCTATTTATTTGTACCTCCATGGTTGTGTGCATGTCGTTGACCTATCTATACATTTGCAGATATCGGTGAATCCGTATATATCAACCTATATCTCTCTCTCGCCCTTTCTATATGTATTATATATGTGTTTGTGTAATATATATATATATATATATATATATATATATATATATATAACGGAGAGAGTGACGGGCAGAATACACCTTTCTGTCGGTGTATACTGTTTCCACTCTCTCTTTGCTCCAACATTTGCTCCAACATGCTCTCCTCAAGTTATCACACCCTCCAGTCCCCCAGCCTCCTCTTTCTGTTCCTACTGTTCCTACTTCCCTTATACTATGCTACCTCATATTCCACCTGTGCTTGTTTAATACCACCTACAAAGATAACTACCATACAAACCCACCTTCCCCCTCACTCTTACTCCCATTTCCACTCCATCTCCTCTTCTCTCATTTAGCCCAACCCTCTGCACCTATTCCACCCTAAACTCTTCTCCTCTAAAGTCAAGATACTGTCACCTGCTACAATATACCAGAATTCATGTCTGGCAGACCAATATGGCTAAAGGATATTTCCTTCAACAACCTAGTCCAAGCTGGTGATATCCATCCTAACCCTGGTCCCACATCCTATATTAACAACATTCATCCCTTACCCTCTTCCTCCTATGTCAACACCCTAAAGATTTTTACAATTAATGCACAAATTCTAAACAACAAAGTACACCAATTTCAAGCTTGGTTAAGCCATAACCAACCAGATATATTGGCCATCTCTGAAACCTGGCTCAAGCCCTTTATCTCCGACTCTGAGATTCTGTCCCCAGGATTTCATTGTCTCAGAAATGACCGACTAAATAAAAAAAGTGGAGGCACTGCCCTAGTCTACTCCAACCTTCTTACCTTAATTCCCCTCCTGGAATTGAGGAATTGGAATTTGAACACTGAACTAACTGCTGGAATTCCTAAGTAAACAAAAATATCTGCATCATTGCCCTATATATCTCACCTGGTAACAATATCTCTACACTCGAAAATATTCTCCTATGGGCCTCTACTGAAATTAACTATGAAACTTATATCCTTGGTGATGTGAATATTGACTGGAATAAAATAAATTGCCCCTCTCTCTCCCCCTATCCATTAACCTCTAACTTCACTCAATCCTCTCCATCACTCGACCTAACAAAATAAACCCTCCCGGATCCACTATAGATTGCATCCTAGTCTCAGATCCAAATAAAATAACCAATTCTGGCACAATTCCTGATACCTTTAGCGACCACCTCCCAGCCTTCATGCATCGCTCAACTAGTTCCTCCCCACACCAGCATCAGTACATTCAAACTCGTAACCTCAGTAGCTCTAACCCAACTGCTTTCTGAAATACTTTCAAAACAAATGAACTGGCAAATTCTAAACATCCTTCCTCTTAACAAGGCTATAGAATACTTCAGCTCTGTCTTCCTTGATACTTTAAACTCACTAGCCCCACTAAGAAACAAAAGGATAAAAAATAAAACTGCTCCTTGGCTATCCAAAGAGACAAACCAGATTATGTACCACAGAGACAAACTACGGAAGCTTTACCAAAACAATAAACTGGACAATACCTTGCTCCAATATAAACCGCTCCGCAACCGTGCGAAACGACTAATCACCAAAGACAAAAAAAATCCTACTATATCAAACGTCAGTCCAATAAAAAAAACCCCAAAATTCTGGAACTCAGTAAACTCACTCCTTAATTCAGGCTCCAAGAATAATCCCTGTCCTGACCCAAGTAAATCTGATCTCGAACTAGGCTCTGAATTTAACTCGTTTTTCATAGATACTATTACTACCCTCACCAAGACATTTCCCAATAATAACCCAACTGCTCTACATTCTCCCCTTCTAACTCACCTCATCTGTTTGAACTCAAACCCATCTCCACTAACTTTATAAAAAAACTTTTGTCCAAACTTGAACCTTGCTCTAACGCTCCCGACAATATTCCCTCTTCCTTCCTAAAATGTGCTGCTGATGGCATTGCATTCACAACCAGCATCATTATCAACCGATCCATAAAAGAATCATACATCCCCAAACTCTGGTGCTCAGCTTATGTTCTTCCTTTTCATGTTGTATCTTTCGGCATTTCCCGGTTAGGGGTCACCACAGCGGAGCTCCGGTCTGCTAATGATTGGTAGTAGATTTTTACGTACTGACTTGCCAGGCCTGATGTACAACCTTCAATGAAGGTATGCCCATTCACGCATGTCTCCACACACAAGACGCTTTAGCTGAGAATCGAACAGGACAACGTCCTACTGTGAGGCGACAACAAAAGGAGGCAAAAACACCAGCATCTTAAACTTTCGCCCCATTGCTTTGCTCTCACCAATCTCCATAATCCTAGAAAAATGCATCCACCTCCAACTTATGCCTTTCCTGACCCAAAACTATCTTCTCACTGCTACCCAGCATGGCTTCCGTCCAGGCCATAGCACAATAACCGCTCTATTCTCTCTCCTAGAAACTGTCAATCAAGCCTGAGATTCAGGCCACTTAGTTTCTACTGTTTTACTCGATCTGTCTAAAGCCTTTGATACTGTTTCCCCACAAGCACCTTCTCTGTCCTCTCTCTAACCTTAATCTCTCACATAATGCTTTATCCTGGTTCTCCAGCAATCTATCAGACAGATCACAGGCAGTCAAATGGAAGAACTCCATCTCTTCCTTCCTACCTACCCCAACTGGCGTACCACAGGGATCCATTCTTGGGCCAGTGCTTTTTAACATCTTCTTCATCAGTAACTTTCACACTGCTATTCCTGATGCTAAAAATCATTCAATATGCAGACGATTCAACCTTAGCCTGCCCTGCCTCAAACCTCTCTGAATTGCTGACTAAAACCCAAACTGCCTTCTCAACAACTGAAAAGTGGATGTGCCAAAAATACCTCTCTCTCAATGCAGATAAATCAAAGATTCTACTATTCCCTCCCACAAAGACCCTCGCCTATGATAAAAACAACTTCAAAGTCTATAGTCAAAGCAACTCACCTATAGATGTAGTCCCCTCTGCCAAACTACTTGGCATTATGGTAGATGAACACCAAGTTTTATATTCATATTCAACAAAATATTAAGAAAACCCACCAAAAGTTAGGTATGCTGCATAGAAATAATCGCTTTCTCTCCAACTCTACCAGGCAAACTGTGGCCTTGACTTATCTTCTTCCTTCCTTATTATACGGAGCCCCTCTCCTAACCAGCCTGTCCTCCTCTATCACCTCTAAACTAGAAAACTGCTACAACAAAATCTCTAAATTTGCCTCTAAATCTAAAAATACCACCCATCACTGCCTAACCCTACAATCCCTGAATTGGCTTGAACTCCCAAACTACCTAGACTATCTCCAACTCACTACTGCACATAGACTCATATTTCACCCAACAAAATGTCCTGCTCTGACATCCTTCCCCCTTATACACCAAACAGAGCTCTCAGATCTGAAAATCAGAACTTACTGTCCATAAACCTAAACGTCCTGCTGGCCAACTTCTCCTATCTTTCTCACTAGGCAAAAAATGGAATTCCCTTCCCTCCGCACTAAGAACTATACCAAACTCAGAAAACTTCAAAACCCAACTATTCAAACACCTGTCCACTAAATGGTAATATACCTGCCTTCACCCAACCTAATCCAAGGGGGTTCTCGCTCTCCTTCCCAAGCTCTACAACTCTCATAGTTATCTTCCTATGAGTCTATCTAAGATCTCAACAGTTTCTATAGCTTCTCTCTAAGCGCTCACCTCCTACAGCTACCCTCACACAGCTCAAGCTTGTAAATAGCATTCTACTGTTGATGTGTGTATGTAAAGTGTATTTACATTTTCTTAAAAGGTTTGTATGTAAACTGTTTCCACACCTAACCCATATCTGTTTTCCTCAAATGAAACTGTGTGATCCCTACCTTCAAGCTTAATGAATTTAACTATGCATGATATTGAATGCATTTATGAGTAACTATTCTACATAAGATCTTTAATATTAACTATCATTTGTATCTAAATTGTATAATGCATCTTGGAGCTTTTCTCCCCGGGCCTCCACTGAAAATGGGTCAATTCGGCCCAGTGGACTTCCCCAGTAATCAAATTGCAAATAAATAAATAAATCTGGAATGCCTCACCTTTACATTCAAGCTCTCAAGTTTGACCACATGGTTTCTCCAATTCTGATAATGGCTAGACAGTTCAGGCTTTCTTTTCAAGTCATTCACACCCTGACCTCTGAGCACTAACATTTTACCAGAAAGATCTATAGGCGCAAATGGAAGAGATTTTCCATTTAGGCTTCCATCAAAAATTTGGACTCTTTTTTTTTTTTCAGCCTCTCTCCTGGAAATCTTGGACTTCTGGAGTCTGTCTTCAGCAGTGGTGATAGCTGATCTATCAAGGTTCAACTAGTAGCCATCTCCAGCTTTGATTCTGCCCATCATGAAGCTTCCATTGCTTCTCTTAAATTGTCTAAGACTCCACCCCACCAGCCCTTAGGGACCCAGTTCCTCTTTGATATGACTAGTTTTATACAAGCCTTGACCTCCTTTTGAACCCATAGCTAAGGTTGATTTTAAAATATCTGTCTTGAAAGACCGTATTTTTAATGGTAGTCACCGATGTTAGGAGGGTTTGGGAGGTGCATGCCCTCACTTGTAAAACCTCCTTATTTGGACTTCCACAAGGACAGAACTGCTCTTAAGAACCAATCCTTTTCTTCCAAAGGTAGCTTCAGAATCATCAGTTGTCTGTCAGTCTTCCTGTTTTCTTCCCGAGATTCACCAACAGGTGAGAATGTGTTTCACCTGTTAGATGTGCATTGTCAACTTTGTTTTTACCTACCTTGCACTAAGAAGTTTTAGACTGACTAGTTTCCTTTTCCACAACCAGATTGGGAAAGTAGTTGTCTAAAGTGACTTTATTGTGGTTATCTGATTGTATTTCACATGTCTACAGAAGGAAGGGTTTGTCTCTTACCTAAATCTCCCCAGGATCACGTGACAAGATCAGTGGTTACCTCCACTGCCTTCTCGAGTATCACTTGATGATACCTGTGCTGCAGCTATTTAGTCCATTGTCTGTACTTTCCATTACAAGTTGGATTACATTAAAAGTCTAGAGCTTCCTTTGGTTTGTCTGTCCGCTGAATATCCTTCTAAGAGACTTCCCAAGTTTGATAGTAGTTGTGGACACGGTCACATCCTATTGAGGAACGGATATGAAAATTATGTACTTGTCATAGTGATGTATGTCTGTTTACTTCCTTCCCACATCCAGTTGCTTAACCTTTGCTCCAGGAGTGGCAGCACTGATGGCTCCTTTGGCTTGATTATGTGCTCCTCAAGCTCTAGGTTTGGATGCAGGTTAATTAATATGAGGTGTTAAGATTTTTCTGTATGAGGGAATAATGCTTTTTGCGGTAAGATATGGGCAAACTCAGTGTGAGGTAATTTTACTTCCAGGGAATTTACGGGTAAGGGGGGGGCCCATGCTTTGGCTTCAAAGTCTGAGAGTGGCAGAAGTTGGATCCAAGAAGTATCTGATAACCCAGCTGTAGGCAAGTACATAACGTCAGTTTTTAGTCTAGTAAAGTCTTTGTAAAAAAAAAAAAAAAAAAAAAAAGTTTTTTCCATTTATCTGTTTTTCTTTTACTTTTCTCCCTTCACCCTCCTGCTGTCAGCCCCCTCCCCCCCATTTACCTATTAGCACATTTGCTGTGCAGCCAGGGTGAGAGCTGTGCGGCCCATTGATTCTTTGGCTGAAGCAAGAGTCCTGTGGGCCCATTCATTCTCTGGCCAGGGCAAGAGCTGATGATGTCAATTTCTTTTCTTTCAGGGTTGAGAATTAGTAGCCAGGAGGCTTCTATTCAAGTGAGTGGGCCACTCCCACCAACCTAACACTTTTTTCCTACAATGGCTTGTTGCTTAAACCACTGCATAGGAGGTTCCTTGTGTCTTTACATGCACCCTGGAGTACCCTTTTTGCTACCTCACCCTGATGGATGCCATCAGTAATCATTTAATACATCTTTTGGCGTCCATAGTGTAGCAGGTCTAGCTATCTTCCACCATATCCTGGATGAGCTATAGCTAGTGTTATGCTCACTCCCACTCTGCCACAGTTGGCGTATTTATTCTTTATAGACTTAAATCAGTCTGTAAAATTTCTAATCTAAATACCATTTAAATTAACAAAAGAATTGTAACCCATTTTATCACAGTAAAGAAAATGTTCTGTTGTAACAGAGCATGTCTAAAGTAGTTTAACTGCATTTTATCTTACGTTTATGATTTTTATTTTTCAGTGCTAAACTATTCACTTTCTCTTGGTTTGATAGGTTTTGTTGAGAAGAGTTGTACTAAATTTTAGCTTCTGGATGATGGGTTGCACAGCTACTGAATTTATGTCCAGTCTCCAGAAGCATACTCTCTTCATTTCCTACCCATATCCTGTAAAACTAAAGGGAGATGCTGTGAGCTTTGGATTAGAAGATGGTCAGCATGAGTCTTCCCCACCTTTTAAAATGAAGAATTTCTATATAGATTGGTGGCCATGATGTTATTGACGATCTCTTAAATCTGCAGCTGGTATATTCCAGCATGTTAACTTGCAATGTTAAGTTGTCAATCTCGCCTTCATTCTTGCTGGATGGGTTCGGAGCCGATCCTCTGCTCCGACTTGGCCAATACTAAAGCTCGAGAGCTAATTCCACCGGCTCGAGGCTCCCCTATATCCCACAATGATAGGCGGTAACTACTCAGATCTCGTTTGCCGCTTAGCTGACGAGGTGCTTCTTCTACCGGCTCTGGCAGGTTAGTAAGTTTTCTTGTTCAGAAACTTCAATTTCAACCCCTATTTTTTTCCATTTAGTATAGTTTTTATTTAACGGCTTCATCGGCTCCGGCTGGAGCCGATGTTTCCAAATCTCATACCATCACCTCGGCTCCGGCTGGAGCAGAGGTTGACAAGACTCAGTTGGCTCCGATAGGCTTATCGGAGCCAACTTCAAAGAAGAGGTCTAGGTCCCCTTCTATCGGCTCCATCCATTCGGCTCTGGGATCCCCTCTTCTATCGGAACGGAGCCATAGGTCTCATTCCTCTCGGTCCTCCAGGCTGTCTGACCATGATTTACAAAGGGTGGTGAGTAGACTTCTCAAGTCCGAGGCACTGGCCCAAATGCTGCATAGCCGTACTCAACAGTCAGTGGCTATTTCCATCCCTGATTTTATTCCTCCTCCGACTCCTTTGAGTTCGGAGCCGATACCTTCCCTTTCGGCTCCGTCGTCTGCTCAGATTTCCTCATTGGAGGGATCTCGGCGCCGAGCTTCCCTCATCAGCTCTGAGGGGGCGAGTGGCATCGGACCCTTGTCCGACCCCATTCTCCCTCTCGGAGCATCGGCGCTGGTGAGTTTGGCTCCGACATTGGCCTCGGAGCCATCCCTGTCGGTGCCTGGGGGGTCCTTGTCTCCTCGGAGCGGGGACCTCCACCCTTGCCTGATAGGGGCGCCTTCGAGGTCATGCGGAGCATGCTAGACCCAGTGTCTACCCCACAGTCGGCTCAGTCAGCTCCTCCCTCTTCAGTGCCTGCGGTGATTTCTACCCATCCCCTTGTATCAGACTGCAGAGAGCCAGCTCCTCAGGTTTCCCCATTGGGAATTTCCCCCTCTTCCAAGGCCTCTCCTGATCAGGTAGGAGAACCCCCTCAGAAGAGACAGTGCAAGAGGAAGCACATTGACTCCCCTGAGTCCATCACCTCTGACACTGACTTGGAAGAATCTGAAGGTTCCCCTTGGTCCTCCTCTGAGGATGTCTCCTTTGCTGACATCCTTGAAATCCTGAAATAGAGGGGAAACTGGCCCGCCCTTAACCCTTCAGAAGACTAGTCAGTTTACCTTGAGGCGTTTGGCTCTCGCCCTTCCACCTCCTGGGTGTCCCCTCCCTTTGACCCCCTTATGGAAGTGGTGGCAAGGAAGGCTTGGACTGCCCCTGATTCAGTGGAACCTACCCCAAGGAGGCCGTTAAAATTTATTACTGCCTCTAAGGAGAAAGAGTTTCTATCTAAAGGTGTCTCTGTTGATGCCATGATGGTGGCTGCAGCCACTAAGGAGTTAGCCGATCCTTCGGTACCTGTCCATCCTCCTAATAAGGAGTCTAGGACCATGGACAGGTGCGGTAAGTGGATGTTTTCATCAGCGACCTTTTCAATGCGGTCGCTGAACTACTCATGTCACTTCACCCATCTCCAGAGGGATTTGCTCAAAGATATGGGTGAGGCTATGCAGGATCCAACAGCTGAGGGGTTCCAAGACAAAATTAACTCCATGCGGCTTATCTCATATGCTGCTGATGGGGCGAGTAGGGCCGCAAGCACAGGTGTAGCTTTACGATGTCACGCCTGGATGCGGCTTTGCAATTTTGCGGACCCTTTCAAGGCGTCCTTCACCAATTCCCCCTTTTGATGGCTCAATATTGTTTGGTCCTCAGGTGAAGGATACATTGACTAGGTGCGAGGTGGAAGGTAAAACTCTCTCTGCCGTGGGAGTCTGTTTTTCTACCCCTTCTAGACCTTATCCAAAAGGTCAGAGGGGAGGAAAAATGTGGTTCCGCAAACCTCAGGGAGTCTCATCTGACGCACAAGGTCGATTCCCCTCTAGAGGCAGAGGGGGGAATAACAATAGACGCCGCCCTAGAGGCAGAGGAGGTCCGCAAAACCAGGGTAGCAGAGAAACTTTCTCTGATAAACCCTTTCAGCATCCCTGAGGAGCTGCCCAGCTGTCCACCTTCGGAGGCAGTCGGGGGAAGATTATCACTGTACCCAAAAGCCTGGCTTTCCCTCACTCAAGACAAATGGGTACAGTCAATCATATCCGAAGATTACAAAATTCCCTTTATTCACATCCCATCCCAACCCAAAAGATCCCTTCCAGACGCTCCACCCAGTCTAAGGGAACAAGCAGCACTAGAAATATCAAAGCTGCTATCAAAAAGAGCTATCCAATCAGTCCCAGCAGACCAGCAAGGATCCGGAATCTACTCCAAATTCTTTTTGGTACCAAAAAAAAAACAGGGGATTGGAGACCTATACTGGATCTCAGCAAGTTAAACAATTATATCAAAAAAACAAAATTCCGGATGGTCACGCTACAGTCCATTCTACCCTTCTTGGATCAGGACAATTGGATGTGCTCGATAGACCTTCAGGATGCGTACTACCATATCAAAATGCACAAATGCTCCAGGATGTTTCTCCGCTTCTGGCTGGGAGCCAGTCACTACCAGTTCAGAGCCCTGCCCTTTGGTCTCACTACAGCCCCCCGAGTGTTTACCAAATGCATGGCAGTGGTCGCGGCTCACTTGAGACGTCAAGGATTCCAGGTGTTTCCATATTTAGACGACTGGCTTCTTACCGCCACCACCAGACATCAACTGCTTCTATCCAGAAACTTCACCATCCAAACTTGCCAAGCTCTAGGCATTTCAATAAATTTCGAAAAATCTGCCTTGTCAATCTATTACCTTTATAGGCACCACCTTAGACACACTCAATCTTTCCGCCAGACTTACAGAGCAAAGAGTGTTAGATATCCGCAAACAAGTTTTACCTTCTATTACAATGCAACAAGGTCAAAGCCAGGGTAGTCTTGAAGGTATTAGGACTCATGGCAGCTACTATCACCCTTCTCCCCTTAGCTCGTTTCCACATGAGGATCCTCCAATGGATGCTGTTTACTCAATGGTCCTTCCAACGGCTCCCGATGTCTCGCATCATATTAATAACTCAATCATGCAAGAATCACCTGTCTTGGTGGATCACATCTCCTCAACTTCTCCAGGGCAGACCTTTCATCCCCCCCCCCCCCCCAGTCGCCACAGTGACAACGGACACCTCCCTGATCGGGTGGGGGGTGGCATTATCAGGGCAGGACAGTCCAGGGCACGTGGCAACCTTTCGAGTGCCACTTGCACATAAATGTCTTGGAGATGAGAGCAGTGCTTTTAGCATTGCAAGCCCTTCAGGACTCTCTTCCCACAGGGACTATTGCAATTCAGACGGACAGCATGTCTGTAGTGTGGTGCATCAGATCCTACCCCTTATGTCGAGAGGCACTCGGACTTTGGCAGTGGGCGATTTCTTCTCAGCGTTTTCTGATAGCAACGCACATTCCCGGGAAGTCCAACGTGATTGCGGACAAGTTGAGCAGGGCCATTCTCATGCCCCACGAGTGGTCTCTAAAGAAATCCGTGCTGGAAGAAGTCTTCCAAAGATGGGGCCAGCCTTGCTGCGATCTTTTTGCTACTCCCCGAAACAGCAAGTGTCACGGCTTCACTCTCTTCCCGTTACCAGGCCATCCCACCAGAGACGCTCTAGTCCACGATTGGCCCCGGGGACTTCTGTATGCTTTTCCCCCTTTTCCACTGATATCTCAATTAATTCAGAAAGCTATCGCTTTGAGAGTTACAATGATCCTCATTGCCCCTTACTGGCCTCTACAGATATGGTTTCCGTTCCTCCATCATTACTTGTTGGAGCAGCCTTGGCATCTGGACCCGGTGCCAGATCTGTTGACCCACCAGTCGGGCCAGCTGCACCACTCCCTTCATTCTCTCAACCTCACAGCGTGGTTTCTCCAATTCCAACCCTAGCCAGGCTTCCCTTAATCTCTCTTTCGGTCCGAAACATCCTGATAGCCTCTCTCAAATCTTCTACCAGGAAGATTTATAATAGTAAGTGGAAACGTTTTTCCTTCTGGGCAGCATCAAAAAATATAGACCCCTTCACTGCACCTATCCAGTCTATCCTAGATTTTCTGGCAGAGCTCTTTCATTTAGGCTCTTCTTCATCTACCATTAGAGTACAACTAGCTGCTATATCTAATTTTCATGTAGGTGTCTCAGAATCCAGTATCATGTCCCATAAGCTCTGCAAAGCCTTTTTAAGAGGTGTTTTTCTGCTCAAGCCCCCAATCAAAGATCCCCCACATCATCGGGACTTGAATTTGGTTCTGGCATCTTTGATCCCCACCCCCCCCCCTTTCGAACCAGCGGCTTCATGCCCTCTTAAGTTGCTCTCATGGAAAACACTTTTTCTAGTAGCCATAACTTCAGCTAGAAGGGTATCTGAACTTCATGCTCTGTGCAGTCATCCTCCTTACTTAGTTTTCCACAAAGATAGGGTGTCCCTCCGGACTAATCCGTCCTTCTTACCTAAGGTTTCCTCTGAGACAAACCTGAACCAAACGATTGATCTCCCCGTCATCTTCCCCGACTATTCCAACAGGTCGGAACAAAAGTTACATTTTCTAGATGTTCACCGCCAACTTAGATATTATTTAGACAGGACTAAACAGTTCAGGAAATCTCATCAGCTTTTCCTGTCTTATGCGGAAGGGAAATTGGGTCTTCCAGTTACTAAAGTGTCCCTTTCAAGATGGCTTACCTCTATAATTACCTTCATCTATGAAATCAGACATCAAAAACTGCCTTCAAGACCTAGAGCTCATTCAACTAGGGCATTAGCTACATCTGTAGCTTTTCAGGACAGGCTTCCAGTAGATTCCATTTGTGCAGCAGCCACTTGGGCTTCTCCTCATACCTTCATTTTACATTACAAATTGGATATGGCCTCCAGAAACCGTGCCAGCTTTGGTTCCACTGTTCTCAAGAGTCTGTTCCGATAGGCCACCCGGAATAAGGTGCTAGGGACGCGGCCCCATCCAGCAAGAATGAAGGCGAGATTGACAACTTAACATTAAGAAGTTATGTACCTACCATAGCGTTCCATGTTAGTTGTCTTCTTCTCGCCTTCTTTCTTGCATCCTACCCTCCTTTCCCCTAGCCTGGACAGACCGATAGGAAATTTTGGGATCTTCCTTTGGAGTTTTCCTTCCCACATGTTCTACCACCTCTAATTCCCCCTTTTATGTTTGTGGTAGCTTACATTCAGGTTTATTTAGAGGTGGGTTCTTTTTTTTTCTCCATACTGTGGAGACCAGAACTGCTTGGTTTAGCTATGAAACGAGATCCGAGTAGTTACCGCCTAGCATTGTGGGATATAGGGGAGCCTCGAGCCAGTGGAATTAGCTCTCGAGCTTTAGTATTGGCCGAGTCAGAGCCGCGGCTCCGAACCCATCCAGCAAGAAAGGAGGCGAGAAGAAAACTAACATGGAACGTTATGGTAGGTACATAACTTCTTATTTTAAACTAAAAAAATGTGAATCTAGACTGGCAATTGATTGCTTCGGCATGTTTGTTTTTGATGCATTTGATAGTATTTATGCTGTGGTGTACAAAAGCCCATGCTAATGGTTTCCTTTTCCTTCCCCAGTATCTGTGGTACTCTGCATTCTGTTGATCAGGTAAGTTTTCAGTTTTTTTTCTTTTAGAGTGCTTGAGGGCTATTAAAATATGTAAATTGCTCTCTTTAGTATTTGCATGTTTTAAATGTTTTTCTTTATGATGAATGGCTGTCTTGTTACTGTTTAAGTTCAGGAACCTAGAATGTTTCAAAAGCCAAATTGTCAGTAATCTGAACATTGCACTTAAATTTATTAATGGTACCTTATAACCACCCTTAACTCTTCTGTCAGTCTGAATCTCTTTTTATTCCCGCTTCTCCTTATTGATGTCCTTTCTAGCAGTTTCTGCAAGGCATACTGAAGTCTGTCACATTTCACCATGTTCAGTTTGGTTCATTTTTTTCTCCTCTGATTTTGTAGCAACCTGATCTTGCTCTCATCTGTAAAAAGTCATATTGTTAATTGTTCATTTCTTAGTAATATAGTGAGCGGCAGAATGTTGTAGTACTATATACAAATGTCACCGCAGCATACTGAAACTGATATTTAGCAGCATGATACGTTAAGTAACTGAAGGTATGAAAGTATTTTAACAAGTCTTGGACCAAAACTTAACTGAGATCTCTCTTCTCAAACATACATATTTTTGTTCAGTAATTTTCCTCTGGTAGCAGTATCTACCCATTCAACCTTGATTTTCTAGACCTTGTACCATCTAAACAATATTCATTATTTCAGGTGCTTTAACAATCTGTTCTCTGTTTCTGCAAAGTGCATTCCATTGAGAGAGCACATAACATTCTCTTGAGAAAAGCACATATATTTTCCCTTAAGGGTTGCTGTTCCTACATATCTTTCTCCAGACATTATATCGTATGCCTTTCCAGGCTGTAAAATATCTAGCTTGTTTTTAATCCATTAAGGATAGCAGGGTTTAGCCTGATGTTGGACTTTCTATTAATGGTGTCATTGACCTAGCTTCTGGCATGTTTTGTGAATGCCAGTGAGAGCTGGCGTCTGATATCTGACACTTAACTCCTGCTGTTATTATCCATTATCAGCATGAGTGACCTCTGCCTGTTCCCATCCACACTGAGGATGCAGCCATTTTTTATCCATCTTCCACTCAGGAGTGGTCTTTATCTGCCCGTATCTTATTATATTATTATTTTTTACCCAGATAAACCCACTCGGTACACATGTGCTTCAGGGGTGACTCAGAAGTACTGTGGTCACAGCCACTATCTTCCTTGTGTGTTCTTTTGGTAATGTCCGTCTTTCACGATCAAGATTCCTGATCTGGGAATGTGACTTCCTGCAGAAATAAGTTCACGGTTATTTACTTTGCATTTTGTAAGTGTATATAGTAAAATTCAAGTTTAATCTTCTAGTTTTGGCAAATTGAAGTGCACCACAGTAAATGCTGGCATTTTGCCTTGCTCATGCAGATGTCTCTGAAATGCAGCAATAGTTCTCTCAACTTAAGAAATGAGCAAAGAAGGATCTCTTCTCCTCATTCACAACCTTCATACACAACTGTAAGGAACCCTAGCACACTATGACCTTAAAAAACTGAGACTAGCAGGCTTGCCTTGGAAGTTAAAAGGCTAATATGCACTGGCATCATTTCTCCAAGGATGAGATGCATATTTTTAGAGCGAATAGGACACCAATTACCACCAAATCTTAGCTGGACAAGTGGAACACGTGTTTTTAGTGCAAGGAGTATGCACACATCTGTTCAGTAATCCCAGTTATATTTAAAGCTTATTTGATGGCCTTTTTTATGCCTCAGGCAAAGTGCACCTTTCTGCTGTTTTTATTTGCTTGCCCTTGGAATCTCTTATGTTTTACTGCCGTCAAGCAATTTCTTAAAGGCTGCTTACGTCTGAGGCCCCATAGAAAACAAGAGGATCCTTACAGCTCAAGAAAAATTGTTTATTATTTTGAAACCACACACTGTGCTCTCTAATTATATTAGACCACTCTCTTCCTGGTAGCTATTACTTCAACCATTATGGTTTAAGCATTGTTAGGTTTTAATGTGACTTGTCCTTGTAATGATCACAAAAGGCTAAGGGATTGTGCTCAAATTGGTCTTGGGTCTGGCTAGGTGAACTAGACCTTCAGTCTTGTTTCCAAATGACCAGAAAAAGAGGTTTAAACTCTTGTTTGTAATCCATTGGATGCTTATAAATAAGATATACTGACAAAACTAAATGCTCCAGGCATACACAAACCAGCTGTTTGTTTCATTTATGCCAGATGAACATGACATGACAGTGTTCATACAAACTTAAGTGGCTTGTTAGTTGTATTTTCCTCTGTTATGGCAAGCATGAAAAAAATATTGCATAAACAGATTAAGGCACTCTCTCTTTGCAAGGGCAAAATTACCACAAGTACCTTTTTTTTAGGAATGTGCTGAAAATAGCTGGGAGCAGCTGCTTTGGCATAATTTATGCCTTTCCTAGAATTTAGAAGGTCAAAATCCTTTACATGAGCAACAGACATTTTGTTTTAAGAGTTTTGCAGAGGCTGTGCCCCCCCCCCCCCCAAACCCCTGTGGTCCGCCTTTTTATTGGTTTAGGATTCTTCTCACACATGATGAATCATATCATATTCTGGTATTTCTTCCTACACGTTATGACCAACACTGTGTAGCAGTGATTCATATGGCAAACTGCAGTTGTATGAGTATGCTTACTGTAACTGTAGATCTTCAAATAATAAGAATTGGTGCTGAAAATATATATTACCTCCTTTCACTCTTGCCTCCCAATAGGTGTCAATGGAGCTAAGTTTTTCTAGTTCTTTTGGCACAGTTGTTGGTAGTCAGTTACCCAGAAAAGAAAGACTGTGCAGGGGCTTCTTCCTCCTAATACTGTGTCCTCCTCTTGCCCAAGGCATGAGTAAAAGCAGGCCTCCTGCTGGGAATCTGCAAAGTTCTTTGTTTTAGATGAGAGATCCTTCTATAAAATGATGCTACAATAGTAATCCTTATATTTAAATATGTGCAGTTTTTGTGAGGATGCCCACCCAACTGTACTTTGCAGTATTGGCAATAACTTATTGAATCTTTGAGGCAAAGCTGTGACAGCAGGGAAGGGTCCTCCCACTACCTTTCCTTTTTGTCTCTTCCCGCAACGTGTTACAGTCACTTCTTGATCTTGTGCTTGGATCAGTCAGAATGGTGCTTGAGGCTTATTTCATTTTTTTTATTTGATTTATCAGGAGGTAAATTTTGGTCAGATCTGTGAGGTAAATGTTGGAGAATACTGCAGGGACAATCCCAGAAGGCTTGAAAAGCTATGGCAGAGCTTGGAAATGGATGGATTCTTTTGCTAGAGTATTGTCTTGAAGATCAAGGTTATGGTAGGAGTTTCTTGTATAACATTTGATCTAGTATGAGGAGGTCCATTCACTTCACTGCTGGGGCTAATGCCTTTAGGTATTAAGCACATTGTCTGAAACTCTCCAGGCTACGTACCCCTTCCATTTTACCCATGATACTACTAAAACAGTCTCCAATGTCTTTTGGCACATGTTGAAGCTGAAGCATCAGAGGGGGCAGCCCCAATGCTATATATCTATAACTGAAGAAAAAAAATCAAAAACAAGTGCTGCTGTTTATTGGCCTGTATTTTATTTTAATTATTGCAGGCCCAACCTTTCCTTTTACTATTTTTTCAATGTTTTTACTTGAGGTCAAAAAAGTAAAAGCCATGGGAACCACATCAGTCTCACTAGTTAACTTTATTACACGTTAGTAAAACAGTTTGTACATAGCTTCTGCACGCATAGAACAGTGAATTAAAATCACTTTATATAAGAAAATCCTATAATCACATGACCCAATTTAATTCAAATTTAAAGTGCCAACAGTCAGTTTATTTGACTATGCAATTCTTTTAAAATCTGCTTTATACTAATGGAGCTATTTTTAAACCAGGAGGCATATGCACTCTAAACCTAATAATCTATTTTAGCTCTTCCTTTTCAGTTAAAGTAGTCAAATCTCCACATCTAATCGGCTCAAGTATAACCTGTAAAGTCGTAAATTTAACAGTGTGTTATGTCTGTTTTGCCAATGTGTCTATAAAGTGCATTAGTCTACGTTCTTACTTGTATCTGATGATCCCCTATTCGCTCTTTAAATGTGCAGTTTTTCCAATATAGTATGCCTCACACTTTTCACATTTAGCCATATAAATCAGATCTGTAGTGTCACACTTACCATAAGCTTGCAGTGTGAAAATACTACCATAAACAGGATGTATAACAGATTGTCTGGGAAAGGCAATTTATTTTATCAGAAAGCACAAACTCGTATCAAGCACACATTCTTTTAAAGATTGTGGATGACATCTTGATTGCGAGGGTACTTCAGCACTCTGAGTTTAATTACATTTCTAACGCTACAAAATTCTAACGTTTAAGAAAATGTGATTTGCAGATTCAGATTTTTTTGGATATCACACTAATAAAAAATATCAGGAAAAAGAGGCAGCACTCTATAGGAAGAACATTAAGCACAACACTTAATTGTATAGAACTAGTATGCGTTCTCAATTTATTTTTAATAATGTAGTAAGGAACCAGGTGTTACATGTGGCAAAGTGAAACACTTTGAGCACGCATATGGAGGTTTCAAATGCAAATAATTGCACAAGAGTTCGTACAAAGAGGTTATAATAGTGATAGTATTAATCCAATACAGCAGGATGTTAAAAGGAAATGCGCCAGAGTGGCTAAGCCCTTTTTTTTAGTACTTGGCCCCTTGTTAGTCAGATATGTGAATTAAAGAACATATGATGGGAGAGGAACCCGTATTTGGATGTAAAAGGTGTAGTCATTTGAAAAATTAATTATGTTGTAAGGAGCAACCTAAAACTATTATGTTAAAAAGCACTAAGCAAGGTACTTTCAGGTGTAATAGATGTTTATTGTATTCATATTTACACAAAATCTGTTGTAATCCTATTTATGGTTATATTTTCACATGGAGTTTATAGTAACTGACAGTAAAAATCTGATTTGTAATACAAATCTTCAGTGTCTTCTGCTGAATGTTTTTTCCTCCTCCTCTTCAACACCCCTGTTAATATCTAGGTACTCTTCATGCCCCACTGTTCAGGACGCCTCTGCTCAGTTGCCTAAAACTAGAAAAATGCATGAGTGAGTGGGCTTGTTTTTTCTGTATTGGCTGCTTCAGATGACTGGATCTCATTATTGCTCTAGTTGCACTTCTAGGCTATCTTTGAATTCTTCTTGTTACTTACATCAGATGCACCTTGCTGCAGTCTGATTTTCACCAAGGTGTGTAAGGACGATTTGAGAGGTACCTTTTTAATTCGTCTTTCAGGGATCTTTTTCTTCTATGAGATTTGTACTTTACTCTGAACTGCTTTTGAATATTTCGTTTGCGTTGGCGCAACACTATTTTTTGTGGCCATATTCAACTAAGAAGAGTTGTATTGGACCATCATATCTGTTTTTTTTCATAAGGGTAGTATAATTGCAAACAAGTCATCATTTTATGTCTTAAGGTAGTCAGTCTTATCTCAGTCGATCTCTCAACCTGCCTGTATTTCTTTGTTTTGATAAAGGTGAATATTTGCTGCATTTCATGGATTTTTGTAGGTCAGATTTGATAGGACTAAAACCAGGAAAGACTTGGTCATTTGTGTCTTTTTGTAATAGAAAATTGAGTTCTCAAGTTTTCAAAATTATTTCATTCAAATAGCTGACTGCATTAAATTGTGTTCTGGGGTATGCAGTAAAACTTTGCTTTTAGTGCTTGCAGCTTTTTAAGTCAGGGCTTTGGCAACATCTCTGCCCTTTTTTAAAAATGCTTCATTAAATAATAATTGTGTAGCATGTACTTGAACTTCACTGAATGCTTTTGCAAGATGCTGAATGTTTTGATAAGGTAGGTGTTCATTGAAAGCCCCGTTTGTTATGTTCCTTGAAGGTGACCACCGAGGAGAAAAGGCTTGGGACTTTCTGAATCTGTTGATAATGATG
>NC_056743.1:682932866-682937269 GCF_019279795.1 Protopterus annectens
AATAGCTGGGTAACTACAGCAGAGGTAGTAAGAGAGATGGCTAGAAGGGTGCTTGGTGTGACGTCTGGAAAGAGGAAGGAGGACAAGGAGACCTGGTGGTGGAATGAAGAAGTACGGAAGAGTATACAGAGAAAGAGAGGCTGGCGAAGAAGTGGGATTGCCAAAGAGATGAAGAAAGTAGACGAGTATAAGGAGATGAGGTGCATGGCATAGGGAGAGATGGCTAAGGATAAGGCGTATGAAGAGTTGTATAAAAGGTGGTTGACACTAAGGAGGGAGAAAAGGATCTGTACCGATTGGCTGGGACAGAGGGACTGAGCTAGCAAAGATGTGCAGAAGGTAAGGTTGATAAAAGATGAGGGAAACGTACTCACAAGCGAGGAGAATGTGTTGAGCCGATGGAAGGAGTACTTTGAGGGTTGATGAATGAAGAGAATGAGAGGGAGAGAAGGTTGGATGATGCGAGTAGTGAATCATGAAGTGCAGTGGATTAGCAAGGAGGAAGTAAGGATAGCTATGAAGAGGATGAAGAACGGAAAGGCTGTTGGTCCAGATGACATACCTTTGGAAGCATGGAGGTGTTTAGGTGAAATGGCAGTGGAGTTTTGAACTAAATTGTTGAATGAAATCTTGGAAAGTGAGAGTATGCCTGAGGAATGGAGAAAGTGTTCTGGTTCCGATTTTTTAAGAATAAGGGTGATGTGCAGAGCTGTAGTAACTATAGAGAGATTAAACTGATCAGTCACAGCATGAAGTTATGGGAAAGAGTAGTGGAAGCTAGGTTAAGAAGGGAGATGGGAAAGAGTAGTGGAAGCTAGGTTAAGAAGGGAGGTGATGATTGGTCATCAGCAGTATGGTTTCATGCCAGGAAAGAGCACTACAGATACAATGTTTGCTCTGACAGTGTTGATGGAGAAGTACAGAGAAGATCAGAAGGAGTTGCATTGTGTCTTTTGTGGATTTAGAGAAAGCAGATGACAGGGTGCTTAGAGGGGAGTTGTGGTATTGTATGAGGAAGTCGTGAGTGTCAGAGAAGTATGTAAGAGTGGTACAGGATATGTACGAAGGTAGTGTAAGAGTGGTACAGGATATGTACGAAGGTAGTGTGACAGCGGTGAGGTCTGTGGTGGGAGTGACTGATGCGTTTAAGGTGGAGGTGGGATTACATGAAGGATCAGCTCTGAGCCCTTTCCTATTTGCAGTGGTGATGGACAGGTTGACAGACTAGATCAGACAGGAGTCCCCATGGACTATGATTTTTCAGATGACATTGTGATCTGTAGTGTAAGTAGGGAACAGGTGGAGGAGACTCTGGAGAGGTGGAGATATGCTCTAGAGAGAAGAGGAATGAAGGTCAGCAGGACTAAGACAAAATATATGTGTGATTGAGAGGGAGTGATAAAGGAACAGTGAGGATGCAGGGAGTAGAGGTGGCTAAAGTGAATGAGTTTAAGTATTTGGGATCAACAGTTCAGAGTAATGGTGAGTGTGGGAAGAGAGGTGAACAAGAGAGTACAGGCAGGATGGAGTGGGTGGAGAAGAGTGTCAGGAGTGATTTGTGACTAGTACCAGTAAGAGTGAAAGGGAAGGTCTGCAAGAGGGTAGTGAGACCAGCTATGTTATACGGGTTGGAGACAGTGGCATTGACAAAAAGGTAGGAGTCGGAGCTTGACGTGGCAGAGTTGAAGATGTTAAGATTTGCACTGGGGTGTGACGAGGATGGACATATTAGGAATAAGTATATTAGAGGGTCAGCCCAGGTTGAAAGGTTAGGAGACAAAGCCAGAGAGGCAAGATTACGTTGGTTTGGACATGTGCTGAGGAGGGATGCAGAGTATATTGGGAAAAGATGCTAAGGATGAAGCTGCCAGGTAACAGGAAATGAGGAAGGCCTAAGATAAGGTTTATGGATGCGGTAAGAGAGGACATGCAGGTGGTTGGTGTGACAGAGCAAGATGCAGAGGACAGGAGGAAATGGAAAAAGGTTGATCTGCTGTGGTGTGATTCCCTAACGGAGCAGCTGAAAGGAGAAGATATAGCTTATATAGATATAGATATATAGGTATAATAGATATAAATATATATAGATTATATATAGAGATATATATAGATTAGATATATATAGATTATAGATATATAGATAGATATATAGATAGATATATATATATATATATATATATATATATAGAGATATATATAGATTGTATAGATATAGATAGATATATATATATATATATATATATATATATATATATAGATATATAGATTGCATAGATATAGATATAGATATATACATAGATTATCTATATATAGATTAGATATATATAGATATATAGATTAGATATAGATATATAGATATAGATTATATAGATAGAGATTATATATATATATATATATATATATATATATATATATATATATATATATATATATATATATATATATATATATATATGAGAGAGATCTATATCTATCTATATATGTATATATCTATATATGTATTTGTATATATACCAACACCCACACACACAGCAACACTAAATCCAAATACAGAGGACCTTAACTGTAACCTGCCCACAGTGCCAAGGACCTCTGAAGCTGAAACGCAAACAAACACCAATCACCCTGGCTAAACCAAAGTGTCACATAGTTCACAACACCAGTGTGCCACCCAGCAGCAGCCCTAAGGCAAGACAATGTACCAACACTTTAGTCATAGGTGACTCTAGTCCGGCACACTGATGTCCCTCCCACTAGGTTGAACAAGGAGAAAATCGCAGTCAGCTGCCTGTCGGTGCCAGGATCCGCACATAATGCACCGCTGTCACCCACAACAAGTACAAATATGACTGTCATTGTCCATATTTCCTTGGAGTGAATGACTTGAGACGTGCTGACTCCTGGACCACATGAAAAGAGACATAGAAGAGCTCTGAGATCATGTGGCCCAGGCAGGTATGACCCAGCCCTGAGTAGCATCCTGCCTTCGCCCAGAATGATACCACAATATAAGGACAAATGATTGACTTCAACAGTTGTCTAAGCTTCTGTGTCATTCAAAGGGATCCAGTATCTGTCTGTCTGGAACGACATGATTGACAGACCATGATGCTTTGCCAGAGATGGTCTGCACTTGTCGGCCCTGGGATTCAGGTTACTGGCTAAGGCTGTTGCAACCCCTATAGTGCCTTTTAGGCAAAGTTCAAAGGACAAACCACAACCGTGAATAGGTACAAGCATGCAAAATCTGAAGGTAATGCTACCAGTGCTATAAGTCCAAACCTCCAAATGCACTCTCGAGGCACTCCTAAAATGGAGAACATCTATATCTGTGTGCAGTAACTGAGACCTGGGTCCAAGGCTCCAGAGAGCACCCTCCTGCAATACCAGGCTACAAATTCTTACCACACTTTTCGCCACGAAACCAGGACCAAAACACTAAAGGTGGAGGAGTGTCAGTATTCACCAAGGATATTCACACCACCAGGCTAGTTACCCAACACAATGCATCTGAAATAACTAACACTAGATAAGACTGCAATCCAACCTGTAGCCTATAGATCCCCACCATACCCTAAGATTCTCACTCACACCTTTCTAAACATACTGGAAAATGATTATTAAGATGGAACCAAACACCCTAATACTGGGTGATTTTAACTGACCCTGCCATTAACCCGCCGGAAAACTAATTCCTGTGTACCAACACCTTGCCCAACGGTTCTTGGAATCTAGAAATTCCAACGCCTGGATCAACTAATCCATAGTTCCCACCAGGGGTCCAATATTCCGAACCTGGTCATACCAACATGGGAAATACGATGTCTGACACCTATGGTCACCCCTCGTTAGTCAGGCCTGACCATGCTAACCACACCCTTAACATCCAGATCCTACCCCCACTCCCCAGTAAGGAAACCCATAAAAAACTTCTCCAAAGCTAACTTCATACCACTCAAATCAGAAGTGACAAACTTCATGACACCCATGCAAATGGTAACTGAAAGTTCTTTACTGAATCCTACACTAAGACACCTGTAATGAGCACATCCACTCATGCATGAATCGTGCCATCCGAAATGGAACCACAAAGCTCTCATCCAAAAAGGAAGCCAATGTGGTGGTCCTCTGCCATAAACAAACTTTGCAAACAAAAGGAAGAAACTTGTTGCAGAAAAGAGGAAAATCCCAGGATGCAAAACTTCCTTACAAGCCTCAGTAAGAAACTGAGATCCTCATACAAACTTCCAAAGCTAGTTACTTAAAATAAAATTGCCAAAGATTCCAAAGACGGCCACACAGGCATTCTATAACTGTCAAGAATCTAAATGGCAATGCTCCAGATCCTGCTCTGAGCTAAAACAGAATGGCATTAAATATATTGATCCCCCCCCCCCCCAAAA